>NC_091391.1:7085419-7385419 GCF_038502225.1 Cherax quadricarinatus
TATTGTTACAACAGGTCCAAGTAGTGGAACCTCAAAGCCTAGATACCTGTATCTGCTTACATATTCTAGAAGAGACCCATCATGCAACTGGATCTGACGAACTGTGCCTCTCTGTCGAGGAGGACGCCTGTTGAGTATCTTTGTTTTATCAGTAGAGATTATCAACCCCAGGTCCTGACACGAGGCTAGTACATGATTAAGAATGTTTTGGGTGTTGGAGAATCCGGTGGTGTGAATCATTATGTCATCAGCAAAACTAACCATATAGTGATGAGGCTGGCTAGGCATGGCATTAAGTAAGGCATTAATCAAAATGTTGAAAAGGGTGGGACTAAGCACACCTCCCTGTGGGGTTCCTAATTCAAAATCTTTAGTTACACTTCTATGTCCCTGGAACAACACAGACGACTTTTTGTTGGACAGGTAACCTTTAATCCAGCGGAGAAGCCATCCTCCAACATCCATTCTGACAAGTTCACTAATGATTACATGTCTGTTGGCTACATTAAAAGCGGATTTAAGGTCAAGGAAGGTAGTGTATGAGCTGTCAGTGTGCAGGGTGAGAAAGGTGGTAATGCAATGATGCACGCTCCTTCCATGCATGAAACCATGTAACCGGGGAGACAAGAATTCCTTAATTCTGTGCATAAGACGATTAAGAATCATCCTTTTGAATGTTTTACACAAGCAGCTAGTAAGGGATATTGGGCGAAATGAGTTTTGTTGACTGGGCTTCGGAATGGGAATAACGAGGCTATTGGTCCATGATTTAGGGAGCTCCCCAGTGACATAACTCATGTTATATAATTCAAGTAATGGATTACCTGGTACTCGACACAGCAATCTGAGTATGTTGTAATACCATCCTCACCAGGCGATGTGGAGTTGCCCTTAGTTAGTGCTGCATCAAGTTCATAATTAGTGAAAGGAATGTTGCAGTCATCTGCCTTGCTGAGCATAAAGCAAACAAGTCTCTCCCTTGCATCATATTTGTCCATTAATTGTGCCTGTGTGGTACTGGGAAGATTGTCATAGCTAGATGTAGCAGCCCAAGCACTGACTAACTCATTCGCCCTATGTAAGGGATGAGGGTGCCCGATCTGCCCAGTTCTGTTACCCTTAATTCTATTTATGTCCCTCCATGCCCAGCTAAGTGGGGTGTGAGCATTGAGACCGTTGACAAATTTTTCCCAGTCTTTAGTTTAATATGTTTATTATGCACCCCATACCCATCCTGTGGGCGGTAGTCAAAGGATTACAGAGGTACATAATTGGTCCAGGGACTGGGCCTCAGAGTTTTGATAGCTGAGCAAGTTACAGAGGTAATGAATTCACAATTTACAAAGGTAATGAACTCACAATTTACAAAGGTAATGAACTCCAGGTAGGTCTAGTCACAATCATGACAAGTTACAAAGGTATTTACAGATTACAGAGGTACACAATGGGTCCAGGGACCGGGCTCCAAAGTTTTGATGGCTGAACTAGGTACAAGGTAATGAACTCACAAGTTATTCCCAGTCTGCCGCAGCTCTGTCATACGCTCTCTGGCAGCAGCAAGGGCAGTTTGGAAGAGCCTCAGCATTCCAGGGGTATGATGTTTTCTATAGGCTAGGCCTAGTCTGCGAGCAGTACGTTTCAGTGTACGAAGTTTAGAATCATTGTAATAAGTATGGTTTTTGAAGGAGGTACGATTATTATGGAAGTTTGTTGGGTTTAGAGCACCAAGAGGTTTCAGTGGCGGCTCTAAGTAGTTCTGAATACTGCTCACAAGATCATTGTTAAAGGTCTCTACAGAGGAACACTCATAGGAATTATACCAGTCAGTCACATGTGCAACAAAGTCATCATGCTGATCAGTGGGAACATTAAAACGTTTCCATTTGAAAATCCCACCAGGAAGGATAGTATTACCAATATCTAGTGAGGTTAGCCTAGGGAAATGATCTGATGATATATCTGTTACAATGGAAGACTCACAGCTGGCAGAAGTAATGTTGAAGCCAAGATACAGATCAACGACGCCTCCATAGATATGTGGGGGTTCAAGGTCACCTACAATTTGCACATTATCATTACACCTGGAGTTCATTACCTTTCTAACTAGTTCAGCTATCATAACTTTGGGGTTCAGTCTCTGGAACCATTATGTACCTTTGTAATCTTTTGACTACCGCCCACAGGATGGTTATGGGGTGACTACCGCCCACAGGATGGGTATGGGGTGCATAATAAAGATATTAAACTAACTCATTACACCTGCTATCTCTGTTCACCTAGCAAGCAAGTAGGTAACTGGATGTTAGGTGACTGGTGTGGGTGGCATCCTGGGGGACAAGATTGAAGGATCACAATGGAAATAAGACAGTCCTAGATGACCCACTGACTTCCCTGGGTTATCCTGGGTGGCTAACACTCCCCTGGGTTATCCTGGGTTGCTGACCCTCCCCTGGGTTATCCTGGGTGCCTAACACTCCCCTGGGTTATCCTGGGTGACTGACCCCCCCTGGGTTATCCTGGGTGCCTAACCCTTCCCTGGGTTATCCTGGGTGGCTAACCCTCCCCTGTTCTATCCTGGGTGGCTGACCCTCCGGGGTAAAAAACCCGAAGAAAATCCTAACTCAGAAACCACAGGGTAAATAAAGAGGCGGCTATAATAAAGACTTTTATTGCCCATTATTGTCGACACACAAATGCAAAGTAATCCAGACAACACGTACACTGTGAAGAGAATTATAGAGGTCTTAAATGCTGCTATACACTATGGTTCCAAATATACAGAAGACTCCACTTCGACTTGGCCGGACGATTAACACTTCTGCCTTGCCTCAGAGAGAGTTTTCTCTCTGTTGCTAGTTTTGCAACATTGCGTAGCCCCTGACGACGCACGAGAGTGCAAGATGTTGAAGATTTCCATCCCGACGTGGCTTGTTCCACACAGAACACCCTGTGTTTTCTTTCCTGGGGAGGTGGTTGCAGAGCAGATCGGGGCGTTGGTGTTAGTGGTACAATTCGAAGGTGTTAGTGGTACAAGCCAGCTTTCTGTGCAACATATGCGGCACCATGATGAGCTGCGGCATTGAGAGAGGCTGAGTCGGCATGATCTGTGAGGTAGTTGACTGTGTTAGCGATGTTGGGATCGTTAGCTTGCGCTATAACGCCGTGAGCGGCGCTCGCGGCAGACGCATCCGCCGTCTGGATAGCGTAGTTCCCCCCGCCGACGGACTTCGCAGCATAGGGATCCCCTGCGGCCAAAGCAGCATGGTAATACCATTGTTGCTGGGCACCATACGTGGAGGGCTCGAACGGGAAGCCTGCTGCATTGAGCACATGGGATCTGCCACCCGGGTTTAAGTATCCATACCCGCCATTACCCGCCAGGAGGACGTTCACACCGCCAGAACCACCACCATAGCCGCCACTGAACCCTGTACCATAGCTGCCCCCATAACCACCACCATGATTTCCTCCACGACGAACCTGAGGGAAGATAAGAATAATAATGCTTATTTCTACATGATACAACTTATACATACCATAGCTGACACCTATGACATACTATATAGAAAGTCCTTTGTTTTGCAGAGCATTTCTCACAACTTAGGTTAATTTTGTCCGCAGGATGCCACCCACACCAGTCACCTAACACCCAGGTACCTACTTACTGCTAATGAACAGTAACACCAGGTGTCTTAAAACACGTCCAATGTTTCCACCCGTACCGGGAATCGAACTATGGACCCTCAGTGTGTGAGCTGAGTGCGCTACTATTATTAATTCACAAAATCGTAATTTTTGTACGCCTTCATGTGCTTACGTAATAATATGTATGTGTACTCAAATGTTTCACCTAATTGTGGTTGCAGGGGTCGATTCACAGCTCCTGGCCCCGCCTCTTCACTGGTCGCTACTAGGTCCACTCTCTCCCTGCTCAATTAGCTTTATCATGCCTCTTCTTAAATCTATGTATGGATCCTGCCTCCACTACTTCACTCTCGAGATTGTTCCACTTCCTGACGACTCTGTGACTGAAGAAATACTTCCTAACATCCCTGTGACTCATCTATGTCTTCAACTTCTAGTTATGACCCCTTGTTTCTGTGTCCCCTTGGTGCTGTGACCCCTTGCTGCTATGTCTCCTTGTTGCTGTGTCACCTTGTTGCTGTGACCCCTTGTTTCTGTGTTCCCTTGGTGCTGTGACCCCTTGTTGCTATGTCCCCTTGTTGCTGTGACCCATTTTGCAATGTCTCCTTGTTGCTGTGACCCCTTGTTGCTATGTCCCTTGTTGCTGTGACCCCTTGTTTATGTCTGTGTTCCCTTGTTGCTGCTGTGATTGGTACCCCTTGTTGCTGTGTCCCCTTGTTGCTGTGTCCCCGTCTTGCTTGTGTCCCCTTCTTTCTGTGTCCCCTTGTTTGTTGTGTCCCCTTGTTGCTGTGTCCCCTTGTTGCTGTGTCCCCTTGTTGCTGTGTCCCCTTGTTGCTGTGTCCCCTTGTTGCTGTGTCCCCTTGTTGCTTGTGTCCCCTTCTTGCTGTGTCCCCTTGTTGCTGTGTCCCATTGGTACTGTGACCCCTTGTTGCTGTGTCCCCTTGTTGCTGTGTCCCCTTGTTGCTTGTGTCCCCTTGTTGCTGTGTCCCCTTGTTGCTGTGTCCCCTTGTTGCTGTGTCCCCTTGTTGCTGTGTCCCCTTGTTGCTGTGTCCCCTTGTTGCTTGTGTCCCCTTCTTGCTGTGTCCCCTTGTTGCTGTGTCCCATTGGTACTGTGACCCCTTGTTGCTATGTCCCTTGTTGCTGTGTCCCCTTGTTGCTGTGTCCCATTGGTACTGTGACCCCTTGTTGCTGTGTCCCCTTCTTGCTTGTGTCCCCTTCTTGCTGTGTCCCCTTGTTGCTGTGTCCCCTTGTTGCTGTGTCCCCTTGTTGCTGTGTCCCCTTGTTGCTGTGTCCCCTTGTTGCTGTGTCCCCTTGTTGCTGTGTCCCCTTGTTGCTGTGTCCCCTTGTTGCTGTGTCCCCTTGTTGCTTGTGTCCCCTTGTTGCTGTGTCCCCTTGTTGCTGTGTCCCCTTGTTGCTGTGTCCCCTTGTTGCTGTGTCCCCTTGTTGCTGTGTCCCCTTGTTGCTTGTGTCCCCTTCTTGCTGTGTCCCCTTGTTGCTGTGTCCCCTTGTTGCTTGTGTCCCCTTCTTGCTGTGTCCCCTTGTTGCTGTGTCCCCTTGTTGCTTTTGTCCCCTTCTTGCTGTGTCCCCTTGTTGCTGTGTCCCCTTGTTGCTGTGTCCCCTTGTTGCTTGTGTCCCCTTCTTGCTGTGTCCCCTTCTTGCTGTGTCCCCTTGTTGCTGTGTCCCCTTGTTGCTGTGTCCCCTTGTTGCTGTGTCCCCTTGTTGCTGTGTCCCCTTGTTGCTGTGTCCCCTTGTTGCTTGTGTCCCCTTCTTGCTGTGTCCCCTTGTTGCTGTGTCCCCTTGTTGCTGTGTCCCCTTGTTGCTTGTGTCCCCTTCTTGCTGTGTCCCCTTGTTGCTGTGTCCCCTTGTTGCTGTGTCCCCTTGTTGCTGTGTCCCCTTGTTGCTGTGTCCCCTTGTTGCTGTGTCCCCTTGTTGCTGTGTCCCCTTGTTGTTGTGTCCCCTTGTTGCTGTGTCCCCTTGTTGCTGTGTCCCCTTGTTGCTGTGACCCCTTGTTGCTGTGTCCCCTTGTTGCTGTGTCCCCTTGTTGCTGTGACCCATTTTGCAATGTCTCCTTGTTGCTGTGACCCCTTGTTGCTATGTCCCTTGTTGCTGTGACCCCCTGTTGCTATGTCCCTTGTTGCTGTGTCCCATTGGTACTGTGACCCCTTGTTGCTGTGTCCCCTTGTTGCTGTGTCACATCTCTGAAGCATTCTGTCCCTCTCCACCTTGTCAATTCCTCTCAGTATTTTATATGTCGTTATCATGTCCTCCCCATTCCTCCTGTCCTCCAATGTTGTTAGGTTGAGTTCCCTTAACCTATGTCTTTATACAAGGTCAGTCAGGCGAGTGACCGGGTCACTGAGGTCACTGTTGGACTGTGAGGCACTGCAGGATGACCAGTCTGGTGCACTGGCGATGACCTGTTTGTGTACACGAAACTGCTTGAAGAGTGTTCAGGGGGTCAACACCCCCGCGGCTCGGTCTTTGACCAGGCCTCGCGGTGGATCAGGACCTGATCAACCACATCAAGTTTTGGCTAAACTGCGAGCTTGGTGATTCTGATAAATAAGACACAGGTGCAACAGTTAGGCATCTCTATTCCGAAATGTTTCGCCTGCACAGTAGGCTGCTTTAGTCGATTTGCTGGAAATTCCTGGTTGATGGGAAGAAAATTGCAAGTGTTCGGTGTATTCACCCTCTCTGAGAGGGTGAATACAAACTGGGGCTTACAGTTCTTCAGTCGAGTACAGAGGAAACCTACTATGTAGGCGAAACCTTTCGGGATAAACATACCTAACTGTAGGATTGTACGCCATTGTCATATCCTTGCTGATTCTGTTGGATAGCATTCTATATATGCACCAGAGCAGTAGCCAATCATCTGTGTTGTGTTCTCTCTGGATGACCATCCTGGAATCACTCCTGGACTACACAAAGAGACAAGAATGAACAACGGAGGGCAGTGTTGTATGACCCTAGTGAGTTTAACGCTTCTTTGTGATTATAATGAACACTGGAGGTCCTGGAATAACTCCAAGGGTGGTTATCAAAGAGAGAAAACACAACGCCAGTGTCTGGAAGTTCCCTTCATATGTACTCAGAACATTATCTTACAGAATCCAGTAGCTGTCAGTCCAGTTTCTTTTTACCGAACCAGGTTATGGACAGTTCACCTGGAGTCACCTGGAGAGAGTTCCGGGGGTCTCAACGTCCCCGCGGCCCGGTCTGTGGCCAGGCCTCCTGGTGGATCAGAGCCTGATCAACCAGGCTGTTACTGCTGGCTGCACGCAAACCAACGTACGAGCCACAGCCCGGCTGGTCAGGAACCGACTTTAGGTGCTTGTCCAGTGCCAACTTGAAGACTGCCAGGGGTCTGTTGGTAATCCCCCTTATGTATGCTGGGAGGCAGTTGAACAGTCTCGGGCCCCCTGACACTTATTGTATGGTCTCTTAACGTGCTAGTGACACCCCTGCTTTTCATTGGGGGGATGTTGCATCGTCTGCCAAGTCTTTTGCTTTCGTAGTGAGCGATTTTCGTGTGCAAGTTCGGTACTAGTCCCTCTAGGATTTTCCAGGTGTATATAATCATGTATCTCTCCCTCCTGCGTTCCAGGGAATACAGGTTCAGGAACCTCAAGCGCTCCCAGTAATTGAGGTGTTTTATCTCCGTTATGCGCGCCAGGAAGGTTCTCTGTACATTTTCTAGGTCGGCAATTTCACCTGCCTTGAAAGGTGCTGTTAGTGTGCAGCAATATTCCAGCCTAGATAGAACAAGTGACCTGAAGAGTGTTATCATGGGCTTGGCCTCCCTAGTTTTGAAGGTTCTCATTATCCATCCTGTCATTTTTCTAGCAGATGCGATTGATACAATGTTATGGTCCTTGAAGGTGAGATCCTCCGACATGATCACTCCCAGGTCTTTGACGTTGGTGTTTCGCTCTATTTTGTGGCCAGAATTTGTTTTGTACTCTGATGAAGATTTAATTTCCTCGTGTTTACCATATCTGAGTAATTGAAATTTCTCATCGTTGAACTTCATATTGTTTTCTGCAGCCCACTGAAAGATTTGGTTGATGTCCGCCTGGAGCCTTGCAGTGTCTGCAATGGAGGACACTGTCATGCAGATTCGGATGTCATCTGCAAAGGAAGACACGGTGCTGTGGCTGACAGTGCACCAGAGGAAATAACAAGGACCCCAATGGAAGTAAGGACCGAATGGAAATTTAAGAACTCCAGTGGAAATACAAGGACTCCAATGGAAATGTAAGGAGTCCAATGGAAATACAAGGATCCCAGCGGAAATACCAGGATCCCAGTGGAAGCAAGGACCCCAATGGAAATACCAGGATCCCAGTGGAAGCAAGAACCCCAATGGAAATACAAGGATCCAAATGGAAATAAGGATCCCAGTGGAAATATAAGGGCTTCGGTGGAAATACAAGAATCCCAATAGAAATAAGTCACTTTGACATTCATTACTATGTATGATAATAGTAATTATGTGTACTTGTGCCTAAACAAAATTACACCTGTGTACAAGTGTTCCTTGTAGTGCCTCACAGTTCAAAAATAATAACCTGACTGACTTCTATCACTCACCTGACTGAATAAAAATGACCTGTCTGTACGAAGGTAAACTAATAGTTAAAACAGCAGTTTTAACTGTGGAAAAGGAATGTTGTGCATTAGTTTGGTTTATAAGTTAAACTGCTATTTATATGTTAAACCCTTTGTCTGAAATGCTTCGCAAAACCACGAACTTTCTGTTAGTACACCCGGATGTCACCCATCTCTGTACAGACATTGTACCCTGTGGACACAAACCTTTATCTTTGACCTGCGGACCATGGCAAGGTCCAGTCTCAGAAGTCTTAGTGGAAGGTCAGTTTGTCTTTGACCTGCGGACCATGGCAAGGTCGAGTCTCAGAAGTCTTAGTGGAAGGTCAGTTTGTCTTTGACCTGCGGACCATGGCAAGGTCGAGTCTCAGAAGTCTTAGTGGAAGGTCAGTTTGTCTTTGACCTGCGGACCATGGCAAGGTCGAGTCTCAGAAGTCTTAGTGGAAGGTCAGTTTATCTTTGACCTGCGGACCATGGCCAGGTCGAGTCTCAGAAGTCTTAGTGGAAGGTCAGTTTATCTTTGACCTGCGGACCTTGGCAAGGTCGAGTCTCAGAAACCTTAGTGGAAGGTCAGTTTGTCTTTGACCTGCGGACCATGGCAAGGTCGAGTCTCAGAAGTCTTAGTGGAAGGTCAGTTTATCTTTGACCTGCAGACCATGGCAAGGTCGAGTATCAGAAGTCTTAGTGGAAGGTCAGTTTATCTTTGACCTGCGGACCATGGCAAGGTCGAGTATCAGAAGTCTTAGTGGAAGGTCAGTTTATCTTTGACCTGCGGACCATGGCAAGGTCGAGTCTCAGAAGCTGTACTGGAAAAGAAGGTCAGTTTGACTCTGTTGTTATAAAAATTAATTATTCTTGTATGTTAGGCTCCTATTGTCTAAAATTTTATTATTGAGGGATAATAACTTATGTCCCGTAGCTGGGTTGGTAGCGCACTTGCCTCACACACTGAGGCCCGTGGTTCGATCCCCGGTACGGGTGAAAACATTAGGATGTTTTTCCGAAGACACCTGCTGTCCATGTTCACCTAGCAGTAAGTAGGTACCTGGGTGTTAGGTGACTGGTGTGGGTGGCATCCTGGGGACAAAATTAACCCAAGTTGTGGGAAATGCTCTACATAACCAGGAACTTTCTATATGTCATAGGTGTCAGCTATGGTATGTATAAGTTGCATAATGTACTGGTAGGAATATTATTATTAGTAGAAGTATATTGACTGAACAAGACCTGTTTTTTCAACAAATTCAGTGTTCACTGGTAAGCGCTTAACTTGTACGGATCACCACCAGCCTCAAGACATGCCTGTGAAGAGTCGTGGTACCCACACGTTACTCACCCTGTCAGCAGACGTCGCTGCTCCCAGCACCACCACAACTGTGGGAGAAACACACATTCTCTTTATATATATATTATATATATATATATATATATATATATATATATATATATATATATATATATATATATATATATATATATATATACATATACACACACGTAATAAACCATTATCCTTCTATCTATCCTTGTTCCATATCATAGTATACATACCCCCGTAGCCACATCTTTGTTCCACATCCTTGTATACATATCGTTGTATGCCTATGCTTGTATTCTCATTAGATTCATATCAGCAGTGAACAAGGTCCCTCTGTCACGTGATTTATATACACAATTAGCAGTACTGGTCCAAGTACTGACCCTTGTGGGACCCCACTCGTCACCCTCATACACCTCATTCACATCAACTAGTTTTATTCCTGATCTGTTGTTGTGTTATTCCTGTCAGCTGCTCTAGCTCTTGTACCAGTTTCTTGCGAGGTGCTGTATCCAGCACCGTTTAATAGTCCAAAACTATGCAGTCCATCCACGTGAAACAGGATTTCCCATTCCTAAAACAGTGCTGTTGTTTATGGATTCTCTCCCAGTTATAAATACAAATATTAAGTGGGTCATATTACAACTGTGACCAGGTGTGGACGTATCAGTGGTTCATTACTCTGTAATTTGTTCATGACTGTAACCATGTATAGGAGTGAAGCTGATTCATTACCTCTGTAACTTGCCATGATTGTGACCAGATCTACCTGGAGTTTGTTACCTTTGTAACTAGTTGATTGTGACCAGATCTACCTGGAGTTTGTTACCTTTGTAACTTGTTGATTGTGACCAGATCTACCTGGAGTTCATTACCTTTGTAACTTGTTGATTGTGACCAGATCTACCTGGAGTTCATTACCTCTGTAACTTGTTGATTGTGACCAGATCTACCTGGAGTTCATTACCTTTATAACTTGTTGATTGTGACCAGATCTACCTGGAGTTCATTACCTTTGTAACTTGTTGATTGTGACCAGATCTACCTGGAGTTCATTACCTTTATAACTTGTTGATTGTGACCAGATCTACCTGGAGTTCATTACCTTTGTAACTTGTTGATTGTGACCAGATCTACCTGGAGTTCATTACCTCTGTAACTTGTTGATTGTGACCAGATCTACCTGGAGTTTATTACCTTTGTAACTTGTTGATTGTGACCAGATCTACCTGGAGTTCATTACCTCTGTAACTTGTTGATTGTGACCAGATCTACCTGGAGTTTATTACCTTTGTAACTTGTTGATTGTGACCAGATCTACCTGGAGTTCATTACCTTTGTAACTTGTTGATTGTGACCAGATCTACCTGGAGTTCATTACCTCTGTAACTTGTTGATTGTGACCAGATCTACCTGGAGTTTATTACCTTTGTAACTTGTTGATTGTGACCAGATCTACCTGGAGTTCATTACCTTTGTAACTTGTTGATTGTGACCAGATCTACCTGGAGTTCATTACCTCTGTAACTTGTTGATTGTGACCAGATCTACCTGGAGTTTATTACCTTTGTAACTTGTTGATTGTGACCAGATCTACCTGGAGTTCATTACCTTTGTAACTTGTTGATTGTGACCAGATCTACCTGGAGTTCATTACCTCTGTAACTTGTTGATTGTGACCAGATCTACCTGGAGTTTATTACCTTTGTAACTTGTTGATTGTGACCAGATCTACCTGGAGTTCATTACCTTTGTAACTTGTTGATTGTGACCAGATCTACCTGGAGTTCATTACCTTTGTAACTAGTTCAGCTGTCAGAACTTTGGGGCCCAGTCCCTGGACCCATTATGTACCTTTGTAATCTTTTGACTACCGCCCACAGGATGGGTATGTGGTGACTACCGCCCACAGGATGGGTATGTGGTGACTACCGCCCACAGGATGGGTATGTGGTGACTACCGCCCACAGGATGGGTATGTGGTGACTACCGCCCACAGGATGGGTATGTGGTGACTACCGCCCACAGGATGGGTATGTGGTGCATAATAAAGATATTAAACTAACTCTCCCTTCCAGTTGCTCCACCATTCTTCTCCTGTTTATCTTCTCCCGGTGGCCCGGTGGCCTGGTGGCTAAAGCTCCCGCTTCACACACGGAGGGCCCGGGTTCGATTCCCGGCGGGTGGAAACATTTCGACACGTTTCCTTACACCTGTTGTCCTGTTCACCTAGCAGCAAATAGGTACCTGGGTGTTAGTCGACTGGTGTGGGTCGCATCCTGGGGGACAAGATTAAGGACCCCAATGAAAATAAGTTAGACAGTCCTCGATGACGCACTGACTTTCTTGGGTTATCCTGGGTGGCTAACCCTCCGGGGTTAAAAATCCGAACGAAATCTTATCTTATCTTATCTTCTCCATAACTTTACTGTGGGTGTCAGTAATACTGGTCTGCAGTTTAATGCCAGGTATCTGTCCCTTATTTACAATATACTTCCTGTCTTTACTGTTTTCCAGACATCATGGTGCTGTCCTGGTTCTGGTTTGTTGAAGATTTTTGCTGGTTGTTCACACAGTTTCTCTGTTACTTCTCTCAGAGCACAGATGTCTGGTCCCATTGTATCCTTTACACCCGTTGTCTATGTTCACCCATCAGTAAAATGGGTACTTGGGTGTTTGTGGACTGGGTTTACCTGGAGAGAGTTTCGGGGGTCAACGCCCCCGCGGCCCGGTCTGTGACCAGGCCTCCTGGTGGATCAGCGCCTGATCAACCAGGCTGTTGCTGCTGGCTGCACGCAAACCAACGTACGAGCCACAGCCCGGCTGATCAGGAACTGACTTTAGGTGCTTGTCCAGTGCCTGCTTGAAGACTGCCAGGGGTCTGTTGGTAATCCCCCTTATGTGTGCTGGGAGGCAGTTGAACAGTCTCGGGCCCCTGACACTTATTGTATGGTCTCTTAACGTGCTAGTGACACCCCTGCTTTTCATTGGGGGGATGGTGCATCGTCTGCCAAGTCTTTTGCTTTCGTAGTGAGTGATTTTCGTGTGCAAGTTCGGTACTAGTCCCTCTAGGATTTTCCAGGTGTATATAATCATGTATCTCTCCCTCCTGCGTTCCAGGGAATACAGGTTTAGAAACCTCAAGCGCTCCCAGTAATTGAGGTGTTTTATCTCCGTTATGCGCGCCGTGAAAGTTCTCTGTACATTTTCTAGGTCGGCAATTTCACCTGCCTTGAAAGGTGCTGTTAGAGTGCAGCAATATTCCAGCCTAGATAGAACAAGTGACCTGAAGAGTGTCATCATGGGCTTGGCCTCCCTAGTTTTGAAGGTTCTCATTATCCATCCTGTCATTTTTCTAGCAGATGCGATTGATACAATGTTATGGTCCTTGAAGGTGAGATCCTCCGACATAATCACTCCCAGGTCTTTGACGTTGGTGTTTCGCTCTATTTCGTGGCCAGAATTTGTTTTGTACTCTGATGAAGATTTAATTTCCTCATGTTTACCATATCTGAGTAATTGAAATTTCTCATCGTTGAACTTCATATTGTTTTCTGCAGCCCACTGAAAGATTTGGTTGATGTCCGCCTGGAGCCTTGCAGTGTCTGCAATGGAAGACACTGTCATGCAGATTCGGGTGTCATCTGCAAAGGAAGACACGGTGCTGTGGCTGACATCCTTGTCTATGTCGGATATGAGGATGAGAAACAAGATGGGAGCTAGTACTGTGCCTTGTGGAACAGAGCTTTTCACCGTAGCTGCCTCGGACTTTACTCTGTTGACGACTACTCTCTGTGTTCTGTTAGTGAGGAAATTATAGATCCATCGACCGACTTTTCCTGTTATTCCTTTAGCGCGCATTTTGTGCGCTATTACGCCATGGTCACACTTGTCGAAGGCTTTTGCAAAGTCTGTATATATTACATCTGCATTCTTTTTGTCTTCTAGTGCATTTAGGACCTTGTCGTAGTGATCCAGTAGCTGAGACAGACAGGAGCGACCTGTTCTAAACCCATGTTGCCCTGGGTTGTGTAACTGATGGGTTTCTAGATGGGTGGTGATCTTGCTTCTTAGGACCCTTTCAAAGATTTTTATGATATGGGATGTTAGTGCTATTGGTCTGTAGTTCTTTGCTGTTGCTTTACTGCCCCCTTTGTGGAGTGGGGCTATGTCTGTTGTTTTTAGTAACTGAGGGACGACCCCCGTGTCCATGCTCCCTCTCCATAGGATGGAAAAGGCTCGTGATAGGGGCTTCTTGCAGTTCTTGATGAACACAGAGTTCCATGAGTCTGGCCCTGGGGCAGAGTGCATGGGCATGTCATTTATCGCCTGTTCGAAGTCATTTGGCGTCAGGATAACATCGGATAGGCTTGTGTTAATCAAATTTTGTGGCTCTCTCATAAAAAATTCATTTTGATCTTCGACTCTCAGTCTGGTTAGCGGCTTGCTAAAAACTGAGTCATATTGGGACTTGAGTAGCTCACTCATTTCCTTGCTGTCATCTGTGTAGGACCCATCTTGTTTAAGTAGGGGCCCAATACTGGGCGTTGTTCTCGATTTTGATTTGGCATAGGAGAAGAAATACTTTGGGTTTCTTTCGATTTCATTTATAGCTTTTAGTTCTTCCCGCGATTCCTGACTCCTAAAGGATTCTTTTAGCTTAAGTTCGATGCTTGCTATTTCTCTGACCAGTGTCTCCCTGCGCATTTCAGATATATTGACCTCTTTTAGCCGCTCTGTTATTCTTTTCCGTCGCCTGTAAAGGGAGCGCCTGTCTCTTTCTATTTTACATCTACTCCTCCTTTTTCTTAGAGGAATAAGCCTTGTGCATACATCGAGTGCCACCGAGTTAATCTGTTCTAGGCATAAGTTTGGGTCTGTGTTGCTTAGTATATCTTCCCAGCTTATATCGGTTAGGACTTGGTTTACTTGGTCCCACTTTATGTTTTTGTTATTGAAGTTGAATTTGGTGAATGCTCCCTCGTGACTAGTCTCATTTTGTCGGTCTGGGGCTCCTCGCATACATGTCTGAACCTCAATTATGTTGTGATCTGAGTATATTGTTTTTGATATGGTGACATTTCTTATCAGATCATCATTGTTAGTGAATATGAGGTCTAGTGTATTCTCCAGTCTAGTAGGCTCTATTATTTGCTGGTTTAAATTGAATTTTGTGCAGAGATTTAAAAGCTCGTGTGAGTGTGAGTTTTCATCAGAGCTGCCTCCTGGTGTTATTACTGCAACAATATTATTTGCTATATTCCTCCATTTTAGGTGCCTTAAGTTGAAATCCCCCAGGAGCAAGATGTTGGGTGCAGGAGCTGGAAGATTTTCCAGACAGTGGTCAATTTTTAACAGCTGTTCCTGGAATTGCTGGGATGTTGCATCCGGAGGCTTGTAGACTACCACAATGACTAGGTTTTGGTTCTCGACCTTTACTGCTAAAACTTCCACTACGTCATTTGAGGCATTAAGCAGTTCTGTGCAAACAAGTGACTCTGCAATGTACAGGCCAACCCCCCCCTTTTGCCTGTTCACTCTGTCACATCTGTATAGGTTGTAACCTGGGATCCATATTTCATTGTCCAAGTGATCCTTTATGTGGGTCTCAGTGAAAGCCGCGAACATTGCCTTTGCCTCTGCAAGCAGTCCACGGATGAAAGGTATTTTGTTGTTTGTTGCTGGCTTTAGACCCTGTATATTTGCAAAGAAGAATGTTATCGGACTGGTGGTATTGTTGGTACTGGGGGGGGATTTTTTTTCCGGCATTAGTATCTGTATCTGTTGGTTTGGAGTGGAGGCCATCGACTGTGGTTCCACTCCAGGAATGACTGGATTTGGTGTACGATTTCTGCCATTTCCTGCCAGTTTTTTTTCCTTCCTGGCACTAAAAAACCTCTCCCTCTTGAGTGGCTGTGGCTACCCAGGTTTTCCCATGGCCTGGATGTTTTGTATCTTTTTGTCCCCTTTAGATGGTATGCCTGGCAATTTAAGTTATAGCACAGTCTTTCCTGTACTGAAGAGGTACACATTTCAGGGTGAAAAAGCTTACAGGAAGGGAGTTTGCATTTTCCTGTTGTCATATGGGCATGGCATTTTCTAGGGTGGTCATAGTTGCACGTCCCATCTGTTTTTCCAGATTTCCCATGCCAGCAGATACCAAGTGCATAGTATGTGCACAGGCTTGGTTTCCGCTTGCCTTGGGTTTCTGTGACTGTATTCCCTGTTGGTGCATGTTTCCCTGTCTTACTTCTATCCTCCCTAGCACCAACAATGGAGCTCCCACCAGTTGTTTTTGGTAATTTATCCTCACTATTGCTATTGGAGTCCTCTTGTTTGCTATTTCCTGCGGTATTTCTAGTTTGCAATATTGGTTTTATCTTATCTTTGACTACACTTGTTTCCCTACTATGGCTCCTATCCCCTATGAGGTCATTTATATGTATTCCTTCCTGCGTATAATTCCCGACTACCTGGACAAAATCTCCAGCTTCATCATTACTGTCTCCCAGGACAGTATCTCCAGCTTCACCATTTCTGTCTCCCAGGACAGCACCTCCAGCTTCACCATTACTGTCTCCCAGGACAGCACCTCCAGCTTCACCATTACTGTCTCCCAGGACAGCACCTCCAGCTTCACCATTAGGACAGCACCTCCAGCTTCACCATTACTGTCTCCCAGGACAGCACCTCCAGCTTCACCATTACTGTCTCCCAGGACAGCACCTCCAGCTTTACTATTACTGTCTCCCAGGACATCACCTCCAGCCTTACAGTTTGTGACTACATGGCCAGTATCAAGGGCAGTACCATTCAGCCCAGACTTTTTATGTTCCCATCTGTTGTAGAAAGCTTCCAGGTTTTCTATGAAAGCAGCTTTGATGTTGTCCTCTTTTAATACCCTTGTGATTTTAGTCCACAGATTTTCCTCATTTGGGCATACCCAGAAACACTTCTCTGTTTTAATACTGCTTGTAGCTAGTTCTGGGATATCTGCACAAGGGGCGTGACACCAATTTCCACAAAAATGACAATTTATCCATGTGGAGGCCCGTTTGTTTGACTGACCACAGACTACACACAGCTTCATAATGATTTGAATGGTTGATTTACTGCAATTCTACTAGCAACCTCTTGAATATTATATTAATAACCTTAAATGAAGCTCTAGCTATTTGTATTTCTGTTTCTAACTCTTTTTGTATATTGGACAGCTTACCGTCACGTTCCTGATTTTTAATGTTTGTGTTTATAAGGGCGCCTACAACCCCATCCGTTTACAGTCTGCTTTATTGTCCAACGAAACTGTTTGAAACCAGTCCCGGGTTCGGACCAGTCAAGGGTTCGGACCAGTCAAGGGTTCGGACCAGTCAAGGGTTCGGACCAGTCGATCTGCTCTGATCAGTGGGTCACTTATTTAAAACATACTGGTCGGTGATTTGAGCTAACACATGAAGGATCTACTGGAAATTATCTACCCGAGTAATATGTGATTTGACTGATACAAAAGTATAACTTGCGTGTTGAAGAGCCGGTGATATCTGGCAGCTCCTACAATGACGAACGGTCACCTCCTTGTTTATCAATCGCTGTATCTGGCTTTTCTATTTTTTTTTTTTTTTTTTTTTTTTTTTGCGTCTCCACCGCAATAAATGCTATATTATCACTATAGTTGACTGGTGCAAATTTCGGAGGAAGGACGCTTTTTCTGTAGTAATAATTGCTTCTCGTTGTGTATATTGCGACCGCTGGTAACTACAGGTTATATGAAATTCACAGTATACGTCTGGTATTTCAAGAAAAAGAAACTAATGAAAGTCACTCCACTCCACTAAGTACCATTATAATACTGGTTAGTTGCTACTACAACACTGTATTCTGCTATTCACTGGTATCACTAGATTATATGCGAGTACACTAGCAGGCCAGGAAGATTATTAAAAACAGCTGACCTGTGGTAAGTTTCTGGCGACTTCTGGCACCTGCCTCTATAGGCTTATCACTTCATTTACAAATTCACCTGTTTTCAAATGACACTTTAGCCTTTATCAACAATATACTAGGGAGCCACTGTAGTATACACTATACACTATGTATACTCAATGTTATCAGGGAGACTTTCTTTCCTCTGACATGAAAAGTTATACCTTGTACATGTACTTGTATACCTTGTACATGTACTTGTATACCTTGTACATGTACTTGTATACCTTGTACATGTACTTGTATGCCTTGTACATGTACTTGTATACCTTGTACATGTACTTGTATACCTTGTACATGTACTTGTATGCCTTGTACATGTACTTGTATACCTTGTACATGTACTTGTATACCTTGTACATGTACTTGTATACCTTGTACATGTACTTGTATACCTTGTACATGTACTTGTATGCCTTGTACATGTACTTGTATACCTTGTACATGTACTTGTATGCCTTGTACATGTACTTGTATACCTTGTACATGTACTTGTATACCTTGTACATGTACTTGTATACCTTGTACATGTACTTGTATACCTTGTACATGTACTTGTATGCCTTGTACATGTACTTGTATACCTTGTACATGTACTTGTATACCTTGTACATGTACTTGTATACCTTGTACATGTACTTGTATGCCTTGTACATGTACTTGTATACCTTGTACATGTACTTGTATGCCTTGTACATGTACTTGTATACCTTGTACATGTACTTGTATACCTTGTACATGTACTTGTATACCTTGTACATGTACTTGTATACCTTGTACATGTACTTGTATACCTTGTACATGTACTTGTATACCTTGTACATGTACTTGTATACCTTGTACATGTACTTGTATGCCTTGTACATGTACTTGTATACCTTGTACATGTACTTGTATGCCTTGTACATGTACTTGTATACCTTGTACATGTACTTGTATGCCTTGTACATGTACTTGTATACCTTGTACATGTACTTGTATGCCTTGTACATGTACTTGTATACCTTGTACATGTACTTGTATGCCTTGTACATGTACTTGTATGCCTTGTACATGTACTTGTATACCTTGTACATGTACTTGTATACCTTGTACATGTACTTGTATACCTTGTACATGTACTTGTATACCTTGTACATGTACTTGTATACCTTGTACATGTACTTGTATACCTTGTACATGTACTTGTATACCTTGTACATGTACTTGTATACCTTGTACATGTACTTGTGGTAAATAAAGTACTAGCGAGTGAGACGTTTACCTCAGTAATTTCTTCCCGTCACCTCCCACTGTGTATATACACTGTGTATACACTGTGTATATACACTGTGTATATACATTGACGACTGAGAGATTCTCAACTTTCAGGGTATCTGTCCCGTGACGACCTAATTCAATACTTATAAGCACAGAGGCCTAAATGCGAATACGGGTATGAGGATACTTATACGACCAGCTAAACTGGATACATAGACGACTGGTATACATACAGATAAGACTGACGTACAGATATATGAAGGTCACACACATACAGAAAACACTGGTATACATAGAGAAAACACTGGTATACATAGAGAAAACACTGGTATACATAGAGAAAACACTGGTATACATAGAGAAAACACTGGTATACATAGAGAAAACACTGGTATACATAGAGAAAACACTGGTATACATAGAGAAAACACTGGTATACGTAGAGAAAACACTGGTATACATAGAGAAAACACTGGTATACATAGAGAATGCACTGGTATACACAGGGAGCAGCGCTGGTGTGCATGAAGGCGGCACTGGTATGCACGGAGGCGGCGCTGGTATGCCTGGAGCGGCTGCTGGTATGCACGGAGGCAGGCGCTGGTGGTATGCACAGGCCTTTCGGGCTGGTGCCTGGAACGGTGGCGCTGGCATGTACGGCAGGCAGGCACTGGTATGCACAGGCAGGCGTACTGGTATGCACAGGCGGAGCGGCGCTGGTGTGCACGGAGCGGCGCTGGGTATACGCAGGCGGCTCACGGGTATGCTCGGAGCAAGCCCCCGCTGGTATACGCAGGGTGGCGCTAGGTATGCGCAGGCAGCGGCTGCTGGCTATGCACAGGTGGCGCTGGGTATGCACCAGGAGCCCAGGCGCTGGTATGCCTGGGCAAGGCACTGGTAATACACAGAGCGGCACTGGAGCTATGCACATACAGGCACTGGTATGCACAGGCAGCGGCGCTGGTATGCACTGGCAGGCAGGCGCTAGGTATAGCAGCACTGGTATACACAGAGCAGCACTGGTATACACAGAGCAGCACTGGTATACACAGAGCAGCACTGGTATACACAGAGCAGCACTGGTATACACAGAGCAGCACTGGTATACACATACAGAGGAAGGCTCACCCAGGAACAGAGTTGATCTCATGGCTGATGTGAGGCTGTGGCCGCTCTTCAACTAACGTCTGGCTACCCACACTCCAGGTTTTAATGCACCTGCAACAATGGGGCGTGCAGAATGTTGCACAACACCATCAATGAAGATTGGTGAGCACGATGACACGGAATTTTCTCCTCTTATTTTTTCCCTGGTTTCCATTTACTTCCCCGCCACTACACGTTTATTTTTGCAAGTTTACAGGCCCGGTGGCCTGGTGGCTAAAACTCCCGCTTCACACACGGAGGGCCCGGGTTCGATTCCCGGCGGGTGGAAATTCCGACACGTTTCCTTACACCTATTGTCCTGTTCACCTAGCAGCAAATAGGTACCTGGGTGTTAGTGGACTGGTGTGGGTCGCATCCTGGGGGACAAGATTAAGGACCCCAATGGAAATAAGTTAGACAGTCCTCGATGACGCACTGACTTTCTTGGGTTATCCTGGGTGGCTAACCCTCCGGGGTTAAAAATCCGAACGAAATCTTATCTTATCTTATCTTATCTTAAGACCCGTGGCTTGGTTGGTAGCGCACTTGCCTCACACACACACATTGAGTTTTCGTGGTTCAATCCCCGGCACGGGTGGAATCGTTAGGCGTGTTTTCTTACACCTGCTGTCAGTGTTCACCTAGAAGTAAGTAGGTACCTTGGTTCTAGTCACCTTACACCTGCTGTCAGTGTTCACCTAGCAGTAAGTAGGTACCTGGGTGTGGGTCGTACCCTATCTGGAGTAACTGGAGGGTGTTTTGGGGTCAACGCCCCCGCGACCCGGGCCATGACCAGGCCTCAAGGTGAATTAAGTCCTGGTCAGCCAGGCTGTTATTGCTGGCTGCATGCAAACCACCGTAGGAACCACAGCCCGGCTGGTCAGGTACTGACTTTAGGTGCCTGTCCAGCTCCATCTTAAAGACAGCCAGGGGTCTTGAAGACAGCCAGTGGTCTTGAAGACAGCCAGGGGTCTTGAAGACAACCAGGGGTCTTGAAGACAGCCAGGGGTCTTGAAGACAGCCAGGGGTCTTGAAGACAGCCAGTGGTCTTGAAGACAGCCAGGGGTCTTGAAGACAACCAGGGGTCTTGAAGACAGCCAGGGGTCTTGAAGACAGCCAGGGGTCTTGAAGACAGCCAGTGGTCTTGAAGACAGCCAGGGATCTTGAAGACAGCCAGGGGTCTTGAAGACAGCTAGGGGTCTTGAAGACAGCCAGGGGTCTTGAAGACAGCTAGGGGTCTTGAAGACAGCCAGGGGTCTTGAAGACAGCCAGTGGTCTTGAAGACAACCAGGGGTCTTGAAGACAGCCAGGGGTCTTGAAGACAACCAGGGGTCTTGAAGACAGCCAGGGGTCTTGAAGACAACCAGGGGTCTTGAAGACAGCCAGGGGTCTTGAAGACAACCAGGGGTCTTGAAGACAGCCAGGGGTCTTGAAGACAGCTAGGGGTCTTGAAGACAGCCAGGGGTCTTGAAGACAGCTAGGGGTCTTGAAGACAGCCAGGGGTCTTGAAGACAACCAGGGGTCTTGAAGACAGCCAGTGGTCTTGAAGACAACCAGGGGTCTTGAAGACAGCCAGGGGTCTTGAAGACAACCAGGGGTCTTGAAGACAGCCAGGGGTCTTGAAGACAGCTAGGGGTCTTGAAGACAGCCAGGGGTCTTGAAGACAGCTAGGGGTCTTGAAGACAGCCAGGGGTCTTGAAGACAGCCAGTGGTCTTGAAGACATCCAGGGGTCTTGAAGACAGCCAGGGGTCTTGAAGACAGCCAGGGGTCTTGAAGACAGCTAGGGGTCTTGAAGACAGCCAGGGGTTTTGAAGACAGCCAGGGGTCTTGAAGACAGCCAGGGGTCTTGAAGACAGCCAGGGGTCTTGAAGACAGCCAGGGGTCTTGAAGACAGCCAGGGGTCTTGAAGACTGCCTGGGGTCTTGAAGACAGCCAGGGGTCTTGAAGACAGCCAGGGGTCTTGAAGACAGCCAGGGGTCTTGAAGACTGCCAGGGGTCTTGAAGACAGCCAGGGGTCTTGAAGACAGACAGGGGCCTTGAAGACAGCCAGGGGTCTTGAAGACAGACAGGGGCCTTGAAGACCGCCAGGGGTCTATTAGTAATCCCCCTTATATATGCTGGGAGGCAGTTGAACAGTCTTGGGCCCCTGACACTTACTGTGTTGTCTCTCAGTGTACTCGTGACACCTTTGCTTTTCACTGGGGGAATGTTACATCTCCTGTCCAGTCATTTGCTTTCATATGGAGTGATTTTCGTGTGCAAGTTTGGTACTAATCCCTCTAGGATTTTGCAAGTGTATATTGTAATGTATCTTTCTCGCCTCCGTTACAAGGAGTACAGGTCAAGGGACTTCACCCATTCCCAGTAATTTAGGTATTTTATTGTGTTTATGTGTCCCATGAAGGTTCTATGTACATTCTCTAGGTCTGCAATTTCACCTGCCTTGAAGAGGGCAGTTAGTGTACAGCAATATTGCAGCCTAGAGAGAACAAGCGATTTTAAGAGTATCATCATGGGCTTGGCATCCCTAGTTTTGAAGGTTCTCATTATCCAGCCTATCCTTTTCCAGCAGATGCGGTAGATACATTGTTGTAGTCTTTGAAGGCGAAATCCATTGACATTATCACTCCCAGGTCCTTCATTTTAGTTTTTCGCTCTACTGTGTGGTTGAAATTTGTTTAATACTCCGATACAGTTAGAATTTCCTCGAGTTTTCCATATCGAAGTAACTGAAATTTCTCATCATTGAACTTCATATTATTTTCTGCGGCCCATTTAAAGATTTGGTTGATGTCTGCCTGGAGTCTTGTAGTGTCTGCAGTGTCTGCCTGGAGTCTTGTAGTGTCTGCAATGTCTGCCTGGAGTCTTGTAGTGTCTGCAATGTCTGCCTGGAGTCTTGTAGTGTCTGCAGTGTCTGCCTGGAGTCTTGTAGTGTCTGCAATGTCTGCCTGGAGTCTTGTAGTGTCTGCAATGTCTGCCTGGAGTCTTGTAGTGTCTGCAATGTCTGCCTGGAGTCTTGTAGTGTCTGCAGTGTCTGCCTGGAGTCTTGTAGTGTCTGCAATGTCTGCCTGGAGTCTTGTAGTGTCTGCAGTGTCTGCCTGGAGTCTTGTAGTGTCTGCAATGTCTGCCTGGAGTCTTGTAGTGTCTGCAGTGTCTGCCTGGAGTCTTGTAGTGTCTGCAGTGTCTGCCTGGAGTCTTGTAGTGTCTGCAGTGTCTGCCTGGAGTCTTGTAGTGTCTGCAGTGTCTGCCTGGAGTCTTGTAGTGTCTGCAATGTCTGCCTGGAGTCTTGTAGTGTCTGCAGTGTCTGCCTGGAGTCTTGTAGTGTCTGCAATGTCTGCCTGGAGTCTTGTAGTGTCTGCAGTGTCTGCCTGGAGCCTTGTAGTGTCTGCAATGTCTGCCTGGAGTCTTGTAGTGTCTGCAATGTCTGCCTGGAGTCTTGTAGTGTCTGCAGTGTCTGCCTGGAGTCTTGTAGTGTCTGCAGTGTCTGCCTGGAGTCTTGTAGTGTCTGCAGTGTCTGCCTGGAGCCTTGTAGTGTCTGCAGTGTCTGCCTGGAGCCTTGTAGTGTCTGCAGTGTCTGCCTGGAGTCTTGTAGTGTCTGCAGTGTCTGCCTGGAGTCTTGTAGTGTCTGCAATGTCTGCCTGGAGTCTTGTAGTGTCTGCAGTGTCTGCCTGGAGCCTTGTAGTGTCTGCAGTGTCTGCCTGGAGCCTTGTAGTGTCTGCAGTGTCTGCCTGGAGTCTTGTAGTGTCTGCAGTGTCTGCCTGGAGTCTTGTAGTGTCTGCAATGTCTGCCTGGAGTCTTGTAGTGTCTGCAGTGTCTGCCTGGAGTCTTGTAGTGTCTGCAATGTCTGCCTGGAGTCTTGTAGTGTCTGCAGTGTCTGCCTGGAGTCTTGCAGTGTCTGCAATGTCTGCCTGGAGCCTTGCAGTGTCTGCAATGTCTGCCTGGAGTCTTGCAGTGTCTTCAGTGTCTGCCTGGAGTCTTGCAGTGTCTTCAGTGTCTGCCTGGAGTCTTGCAGTGTCTTCAGTGTCTGCCTGGAGTCTTGCAGTGTCTTCAGTGTCTGCCTGGAGTCTTGCAGTGTCTTCAATGGATGACACTGTCGTGGCAGGTCGGGTGTCATCCACAAAGAAAGACACAGTGCTGTGGCTGACATCTCTATCTATGTCAGATGTGAGGATGAGGAACAAGATGGGAGCGAGTACTGTGTTTAGTGGAACACTGGGAGCCAGTACTGTACCTTGTGGAACACTGGGAGCCAGTACTGTACCTTGTGGAACACTGGGAGCCAGTACTGCACCTTGTGGAACACTGGGAGCCAGTACTGTACCTTGTGGAACACTGGAAGCCAGTACTGTACCTTGTGGAACACTGGGAGCCAGTACTGTACCTTGTGGAACACTGGGAGCCAGTACTGTACCTTGTGGAACACTGGGAGCCAGTACTGTACCTTGTGGAACACTGGAAGCCAGTACTGTACCTTGTGGAACACTGGGAGCCAGTACTGCACCTTGTGGAACACTGGGAGCCAGTACTGCACCTTGTGGAACACTGGGAGCCAGTACTGTACCTTGTAGAAAACTGGGAGCCAGTACTGTACCTTGTGGAACACTGGGAGCCAGTACTGTACCTTGTGGAACACTGGGAGACAGTACTGTACCTTGTGGAACACTGGAAGCCAGTACTGTACCTTGTGGAACACTGGGAGCCAGTACTGTACCTTGTGGAACACTGGGAGCCACCTTGTGGAACACTGGGAGACAGTACCTTGTGGAACACTGGGAGACAGTACTGTACCTTGTGGAACACTGGGAGACAGTACTGTACCTTGTGGAACACTGGGAGCCAGTACTGTACCTTGTGGAACACTGGGAGCCAGTACTGTACCTTGTGGAACACTGGGAGCCAGTACTGTACCTTGTGGAACACTGGGAGCCAGTACTGTACCTTGTGGAACACAGCTTTTCACCGTAGCCGCCTCAGACTTTGCTCTGTTTACTATTACTCTTTGTGTTATATCTGTCAGGAAGTTATTATCCATCTACCAACTTTTCCCGTTATTCCTTTATCACGCATTTTGTGTGTTATTACACCATGGTCACACTTGTCGAAGGCTTTCGCAAAGACTGTGTATACTACATCTGTATTTTGTTTATCCTCTACAGCATCCAGGACCTTGTCATGGTGGTCCAGTAGCTGGGACAGGCAGGAGCGACCTGCTCTAAACCCGTGTTGCCCTGGGTTGTGTAAGTGATGGGTATCTAGGTGGTTGGCGATCTTGCTTCTTAGAACCCTCTCAAAGATTTTTATGATATGGGATGTTAGTGCTATCAGTCTGTAGTTCTCTGCAATTGCTTTACTGTCACCTTTGTGGAGTGGGGCTGTCTGCCACCTTTGTGGAGTGGGGCTGTCTGTTGTTTTTAGTGAGTGTGGGACGACCCCCGTGTCCATGCTCCCTCTCCATAAAATGCTGAAGGCACGGAGTTTCACGAGTCTGGGCATGGGGCAGAGTGCATGGGCATGCCATTTATTGCCTTTTCAAAGTCCTGTGGCATTAGGAATATACCAGAAATTCTTGATTTGGCCAAATTTTGAGCCTTGGTCATAAATTCATTTTGATTTTCGACTCTTAGTCCTGTTAATGGCTCAGTAAACGCTGAGTCATATTGGGACTTTAATATCCCACTCATTTCGTTGTTGCAATCTGTGTAAGACCCATCTCGTATAAGCAGACCCAATAATGCATGTGTTTTTTCCTCTGCATCTGGCATAAGAAAATCATTTTTTCTTCAATTTCAATTTGATGCTGTTGTATTTCGTATCAGATCATCATGGCTCTGGTGGCCTGGTGGTTAACGCTCTGGCTTCACACGGTGAGGGCCTGGGTTCGATTCCCAGCCAGAGTAGAAACATTGGACGTGTTTCTTTCCACCTGTTGTCTATGTTCCCCATCAGTAAAATGGGTACCTGGGTGTTAGTCGACTGGTGTGGGTCGCATCCTGGGACACTGACCTAAGAAGGCCTGGTCACAGACCGGGCCGCGGGGGCGTTGACCCCCGGAACTCTCTCCAGATAAACTCCAGATCATTGTTAGTGAAGATGAGGTCCAGTGTATTTTCTTATCTTGTTGGCTCTAATATTTGCTGGTTTAAGGTGAAGTTGGTGCACAGATTTAATAGTTCGTGTGTGTGTGAATTTTCATCTGAGCTGCAGCCTCCTGAGGTGATCTCTGCTAAAATATTATATGCTATACTCCTCTATTTTAGGTTTCTCAAGTTGATTTCTCCCAGTAGCAAGATGTTTGGGGCAGGAGTTGGGAGATTTTCTAGACAGTGGTCAGTTTTCGAAAGTTGTTCCTGGAATTGCTGGGAAGTTGCATCTGGAGGCTTGTATACAACCACAATGAGAACATAGAATGGAGGGACACTGCAGAAGGTCTACTGGTCCATACAAAGCAGGTCCTTTTCAAAGCCAACACTACTCCAGGTACCCAAAGTTACCCAAGAATTTACTTCCATACCCACGACACCAATCAAACCCAGCCCCTCCCACTAGGTTTTGGTTTTCAATCTATACTGCTAAAACCTCAACTACATCGTTTGTGCTTAGTTGTTCCTAGCAAATGAGTGACTACTGGGAACAAAATTAACCTAAGTTGTGGGAAATGCTGTACATAACCAGGGACTTTCTATGTAATATGTCATTGATATCAGCTATGGTCTGTATAAGTTGTATCATGTACTGGTAGAAATATTCATTATTATTATTATTATTATGATTATCATCGTCATTATTATTATTATTATTATTATTATTATTATTATTATTATTATTATTATTATTATTATTATTATTATTATTATTATTATTATTAATATCAGTTTTTCGTCTTGTCGGTATTGTATACTATATATGTACAGATTTGTGAATTTACACGAATGGAAATAACAGGACTGGTGTTTAATGCATGAGGCAAGAGTTTCGGTGAGAGTGATACAGTACACAATAGCTTCCACAGTGAGTGTATTGAACCTGGCATTGTAATGTTAGTTACTCTACAAAAACCTCTTAAGTTATTGTCTCTCCTCCAGTGCCTGCAGTTCCTCCAGCGCCTCCAGTGCCTCCAGTGCCTGCAGTGCCTCCCTCCATCAACCAGATAATTTCAGCTTCCTGGATAGCTTTCATAGTATTATCACCCCTAGGATAACATGAGAGTTATATATAAATACACGACTCTAGGATAAAAAAATGAATTGAGCAGTTTAATGGTCGAAGTCGGACCAAAATGTCGTCATACCTGGAGTATACCTGAAGAGGGTTTCAGGAGTCAACACCCCCGTGGCCCGGTCTGTGACCAGGTCTCATGGTGGATCATGGCCTGAGGTTCGTACGTCGGGGTCTAAGGCCTTCTTGAAGACAGCCAGGGGCTGTTTATTTCTACAAGTACATGATACAACTTATACAGACCATAGCTGACACCAGTGACATACTATATAGAAAGTCCCTGGTTATGTAGAGCATTTCCCACAACTTCGACACATATTCGACAGTTAGGTATCTTTATTCTGAAAAGTTCGACCTACACAGTAGGCTCCTTCAGTCGAGTACAGGGAAGTTAACTCTAGAGACGATGTAATCAGTCCATCACCCTTGAAGATGTAGTCTTGAGGTGGTCAGTCCCTCAGCCTGGAGAAGAGTTTTGCTACACAGTCTGGAATGTTGTGAAACTGGAGCAACAGTGTGCAGACTTATGTACTGTCGAAGGTGAGGCGCAGCGCACTGCGTCTCTTCTCTCTCAGCGTTGGCAGACGAGTGTGTTGATGACCAGCCAAGACCATCCCAACGAAGGCCATCCCAACGATGGCCATCCCAACGATGGCCATCCCAACGATGGCCATCCCAACGAAGGCCATCCCAACGAAGGCCATCCCAACGAAGGCCATCCCAACGAAGACCATTCCAACGAAGGCCATCCCAACGAAGGCCATCCCAACAAAGGCCATCCCAACAAAGACCATCCCAACAAAGACCATTCCAACGAAGGCCATCCCAACGAAGGCCATCCCAACAAAGACCATCCCAACAAAGACCATCCCAACAAAGACCATCCCAACGAAGGCCATCCCAACAAAGGCCATCCCAACGAAGACCATTCCAACGAAGGCCATCCCAACGAAGGCCATCCCAACGAAGGCCATCCCAACAAAGGCCATCCCAACAAAGACTATCCCAATAAAGACCATCCCAACGAAGGCCATCCCAACAAAGGCCATCCCAACGAAGACCATTCCAACGAAGGCCATCCCAACGAAGGCCATCCCAACGAAGACCATCCCAACGAAGGCCTTCCCAACAAAGACCATCCCAACGAAGGCCATCCCAACGATGGCCATCCCAACGAAGGCCATCCCATTGAAGACCATCCCAACAAAGACCATACAAAGACCATCCCAACAAAGACCATCCCACCAAAGACCATCCCACCAAAGACCATACAAAGACCATCCCAACAAAGACCATCCCAACAAAGACCATCCCAACAAAGACCATCCCAACAAAGACCATCCCAACAAAGACCATCCCAACAAAGACCATCCCAACAAAGACCATCCCAACAAAGGCCATCCCAACAAAGACCATCCCAACAAAGACCATCCCAACAAAGACCATCCCAACAAAGACCATCCCAACAAAGACCATTAAACAAAGACCATCATAACAAAGACCATCCCAACAAAGACCATCCCACCAAAGACCATCCCAACAAAGACCATCCCAACAAAGACCATCCCAACAAAGACCATTAAACAAAGACCATCCCACCAAAGACCATCCCAACAAAGACCATCCCAACAAAGACCATCCCAACGAAGACCAACCCAACGAAGGCCATCCCATTGAAGACCATCCCAACAAAGACCATACAAAGACCATCCCACCGAAGACCATCCCACCAAAGACCATCCCAACAAAGACCATCCCAACAAAGACCATCCCAACAAAGACCATCCCAACAAAGACCATCCCAACAAAGACCATCCCAACAAAGACCATCCCAACAAAGACCATTAAACAAAGACCATCCCAACAAAGACCATACAAAGACCATCCCACCGAAGACCATCCCACCAAAGACCATCCCAACAAAGACCATCCCAACAAAGACCATCCCAACAAAGACCATTAAACAAAGACCATCCCAACAAAGACCATTAAACAAAGACCATCCCAACAAAGACCATCCCAACAAAGACCATCCCAACAAAGACCATCCCAACAAAGACCATCCCAACAAAGACCATCCCAACAAAGACCATCCCAACAAAGACTATCCCAACAAAGACCATCCCAACAAAGACCATCCCAACAAAGACCATCCCAACAAAGATCATCCCAACAAAGACCATCCCAACAAAGACCATTAAACAAAGACCATCCCAACAAAGACCATTAAACAAAGACCATCCCAACAAAGACCATCCCAACAAAGACCATCCCAACAAAGACCATCCCAACAAAGACTATCCCAACAAAGACCATCCCAACAAAGACCATCCCAACAAAGACCATCCCAACAAAGACCATCCCAACAAAGACCATCCCAACAAAGACCATCCCAACAAAGACCATTAAACAAAGACCATCCCAACAAAGACCATTAAACAAAGACCATCCCAACAAAGACCATCCCAACAAAGACCATCCCAACAAAGACCATCCCAACAAAGACCATCCCAACAAAGACCATCCCAACAAAGACCATCCCAACAAAGACCATCCCAACAAAGACCATCCCAACAAAGATCATCCCAACAAAGACCATCCCAACAAAGACCATCCAGAACGTCACAACAAACTCCACTAGTCGAGGTAGAAACATTGTTTTAGTTAGGATGGTCAGATAAAGTTTATAGATAGGGTTATTTGTCTTAGAAATAGTAAGAAGAGGCAGAGGGTATGTTATCCTGGGGCCGGTGTGGAGGATATTGTTAGCCGTCTAGACGACATCATCAAAGGTAATGGAAGCAATCCTATTATCTGAGTGCTGGAAGCAATGATGTTAGCGGACGTATTAGTGGGGACCTGATTAGCAGGTATAGGTCACCAGTAGACATAATTAGGAAGAAGGGTGGGAACCCTATGATATGTGGCATTTTGCCAATGAGAGGAGTTGGAAATAGTCCACGGCAACTGGTGTCAATTACTGGCTGGACAAACACTGTTAGGACATTGAAGAACCATTTATAGACAACTAGGACCTATTCTGTGGCAGAAATAACATGTATACCAGGGATGGGAGTTCATTTATCTAGGTCTCGAGTGGGGGCACTGGCCAGTGCACTGAAGGGAGATCTTAGAGCTTTAAACTAGAAATAGTGGTATGGATTTTGGGAGAAATGCTATGAAATACAATAGAATTGAAAAAAAAAACAGAATTGGGCAGGATACTGTAAGTGTTAGAGAAATTACCTATAGGCAGAATGAGGTAGACTTATTAGTGAATATTGGAAAGCTAGTGGCACTAGGTGATAAGGACAGTAGTAGAAATAGTGGAGGGGCAAGAATGAGCAGGAAGGGAAAAGAGAAAATAGAATTTCTAAAAATATAGTATACAAACAGTCGTAGTGCTAGAAATAAGATGGATGAGTTGAGATTAGTTGCAAGTGCGGGTAACATTGATGTATTTGCCATAACTGAGACTTGGTTTAATATGAAGAGTCGGGACATGTTTCCTGAATGTCACATTCAGGGTTTTAAATTGTTCCACGTTGATAGAAGGAACAGGAAGGCGGGGGCAGGGTGGCACTATATGTTAGAGAACACTTAAATTGCTAAATAAAAGTGGGTATTAAGACTGCAAAAACACACACAGTCTGGGTAGAAATTTAGGAAGGGCAAGAAAATTTAATTTTAGGCGTGATTTCCCCTCCTCCAAACCTGAATAGGGACCAAGCGAGACTACTGTAGGAAGAAATTGTTAAGGCCACAAGGCACCGTAACGTAGTAATTCTAGGAGGCTTTAATTTTAGTCAAATTGGAATTCATTAACTGAGAATCTTGAGTCAAACGACTTTCTGATGATAGTCAAGAATGATTTTAGAACAGTTTGTGACAGAATCAACAAGGGAAAAATAACCTGCTTGATTTTGTTCTGTCTAACAGGGATATCCCTTATTAATAATCTAGAGGTTACAGACGAACCTGGCACGAGCGGCCACAAATCAACTGCCTTTAGTAAGTTTAATATCGACTGAAAGTATAATAGTAGGGATAACTCAGTAACAGTCCCAGATTTTCGCTAAGCAGATTACGATGGGCTTAGAGAACACTTATCATCTGTTGACTGGGGTAACGAAGAGAGCTGTCAATATGACAGTTTTCTGAACACTATACATGCTGCTCAAAGAACATTTATTCAGTTTAGAGGAATGAGATCGAATAGAAGATTTTTTTTTAGATTTTGCCACTGAAGTGGCTAGTTTATTGTGCACCCCATATCCATCCTGTGGACGGTAGCGCGAGAGCATATGGATACACAAAAGGCCTAGGAACTAGGCCCCAAAGGGTTAACAGGAATACATATGGATTTACATCTACATATCTATAGTTCACTTATCTGTTACAAGCAAATTTAGGAAATTTGCTTAGTATATCTGGTATCTTATTTTCATTAATAAGATATCTTGACATGTCACATAGGTTATTATACTGTCTGTCTCTGTATTCCTCAATAAGTGGACAATTAAGCACATAGTGTTCAAGAGAGTGACCATATGCCTGATCACATAATTTACATTTAGTTTGATCATCATCTGTGTGTCTCCCAAACTGCCAGAAGTACTTGTAACCAAGCCTAAGTCTGCCCACTACAACATCAGTCAGTACTTGTAACCAAGCCTAAGTCTGCCCACTACAACATCAGTCAGTACTTGTAACCAAGCCTAAGTCTGGCCACTACAACATCAGTCAGTACTTGTAACCAAGCCTAAGTCTGGCCACTACAACATCAGTCAGTACTTGTAACCAAGCCTAGAGTAATTGGGATGCTTAAATGTGCGTGGATGTAGTGCGGATGATAGAGATGATTGGATGATGGGATTAAGTCAGAAGTAGCTGAGAGAGTTAGAGCTAAGGAAGGGGTAGCAATAATGTTGAAGGACCAGTTATGGAAGGAGAAGAGGTAATATAAATGTGTAAATTCAAGGATTATGTGGATTAAAATAAGGGTCGGATGTGAAAAGTGGGTCATAATAAGCGTGTATGCACTTAGAGAGGAGTGTAGAGGAGAGAGAGAGAGAGAGAGATTTTGGGAGATATTAAGCAAATGTATAGGAACCTTTGAACCAAGTGAGAAGGTAATTGTGGTAGGGGACCTAAATGCTAAAGTAGGAGAAACATTTAGAGAGGATGTGGTAGGTAAGTTTGGGGTGCCAGGTGTAAATGATAATGGGAGCCCCTTTGATTGAACTTTGTATAGAAAGGGGTTTAGTTATAAGTAATACGTATTTTAAGAAAAAGAGGATAAATAAGTGTGCAAGATATGATGTACGGCATTCAACTGCCTCCCAGCATACATAAGGGGGATTACCAACAGACCCCTGGCAGTCTTCAAGCTGGCACTGGACAAGCACCTAAAGTCGGTTCCTGACCAGCTGGGCTGTGGCTCGTACGTTGGTTTTCGTGCAGCCAGCAGTAACAGCCTGGTTGATCAGGCTCTGATCCACCAGGAGGCCTGGTCACAGACCGGGCCGCGGGGGCGTTGACCCCCGGAACTCTCTCCAGGTAAACTCCAGGTAAGCCTAAGTCTGGCCACTACAACATCAGTCAGTACTTGTAACCAAGCCTAAGTCTAGCCACTACAACATCAGTCAGTACTTGTAACCAAGCCTAAGTCTGGCCACTACAACATCAGTCAGTACTTGTAACCAAGCCTAAGTCTGGCCACTACAACATCAGTCAGTACTTGTAACCAAGCCTAAGCCTGGCCACTACAACATCAGTCAGTACTTGTAACCAAGCCTAAGTCTGGCCACTACAACATCAGTCAGTACTTGTAACCAAGCCTAAGTCTGGCCACTACAACATCAGTCAGTACTTGTAACCAAGCCTAAGTCTGGCCACTACAACATCAGTCAGTACTTGTAACCAAGCCTAAGTCTGGCCACTACAACATCAGTCAGTACTTGTAACCAAGCCTAAGTCTGGCCACTACAACATCAGTCAGTACTTGTAACCAAGCCTAACTCTGGCCACTACAACATCAGTCAGTACTTGTAACCAAGCCTAAGTCTGGCCACTACAACATCAGTCAGTACTTGTAACCAAGCCTAAGTCTGGCCACTACAACATCAGTCAGTACTTGTAACCAAGCCTAAGTCTGGCCACTACAACATCAGTCAGTACTTGTAACCAAGCCTAAGTCTGGCCACTACAACATCAGTCAGTACTTGTAACCAAGCCTAAGTCTGGCCACTACAACATCAGTCAGTACTTGTAACCAAGCCTAAGTCTGGCCACTACAACATCAGTCAGTACTTGTAACCAAGCCTAAGTCTGGCCACTACAACATCAGTCAGTACTTGTAACCAAGCCTAAGTCTGGCCACTACAACATCAGTCAGTACTTGTAACCAAGCCTAAGTCTGGCCACTACAACATCAGTCAGTACTTGTAACCAAGCCTAACTCTGGCCACTACAACATCAGTCAGTACTTGTAACCAAGCCTAAGTCTGGCCACTACAACATCAGTCAGTACTTGTAACCAAGCCTAAGTCTGGCCACTACAACATCAGTCAGTACTTGTAACCAAGCCTAAGCCTGGCCACTACAACATCAGTCAGTACTTGTAACCAAGCCTAAGTCTGGCCACTACAACATCAGTCAGTACTTGTAACCAAGACTAAGCCTGGCCACTACAACATCAGTCAGTACTTGTAACTAGGACTAAGCCTGGCCACTACAACATCAGTCAGTACTTGTAACCAAGCCTAAGCCTGGCCACTACAACATCAGTCAGTACTTGTAACCAAGACTAAGCCTGGCCACTACAACATCAGTCAGTACTTGTAACCAAGACTAAGCCTGGCCACTACAACATCAGTCAGTACTTGTAACCAAGCCTAAGCCTGGCTACTACAACATCAGTCAGTACTTGTAACCAAGCCTAAGCCTGGCCACTACAATATCAGTCAGTACTTGTAACCAAGCCTAAGCCTGGCCACTACAACATCAGTCAGTACTTGTAACTAGGACTAAGCCTGGCCACTACAACATCAGTCAGTACTTGTAACCAAGCCTAAGCCTGGCCACTACAACATCAGTCAGTACTTGTAACCAAGACTAAGCCTGGCCACTACAACATCAGTCAGTACTTGTAACCAAGCCTAAGCCTGGCCACTACAACATCAGTCAGTACTTGTAACCAAGCCTAAGCCTGGCCACTACAACATCAGTCAGTACTTGTAACCAAGCCTAAGCCTGGCCACTACAACATCAGTCAGTACTTGTAACCAAGCCTAAGCCTGGCCACTACAACATCAGTCAGTACTTGTAACCAAGCCTAAGCCTGGCCACTACAACATCAGTCAGTACTTGTAACCAAGCCTAAGCCTGGCCACTACAACATCAGTCAGTACTTGTAACCAAGCCTAAGCCTGGCCACTAGAACATCAGTCAGTACTTGTAACCAAGCCTAAGCCTGGCCACTACAACATCAGTCAGTACTTGTAACCAAGCCTAAGCCTGGCCACTACAACATCAGTCAGTCTGTTCACATTGCAAGTTGCTCCATAAACATACTTATCTACGTTCATGTTATCATAGCGGGTTATAGATCTACTCAGACTTCTAACTGCATTCCTATAACAATCATTTTCATTATTTACTTCTCTCCTAATATTATTCCTAATGCTAGACACAGTTATACCAAAGTTATATTCTACATTCTCCTTCTGGATACTCTTCTTGGCTAACATATCAACTTTATCATGAAGGAGTAATCCAATGTGTGATGGGATCCATAGCAATTGTACATTAATTCCTTTTTCCCTAATTTTTGAGTATCTATACCTGGCTTCTCCAATGAGCATGTTGTTGGAGTCATTATATGAGTCAAGAGCCTTCAATGATGACATAGAATCAGTAATGATGATAGAGTCAAGCTCAGTGTCATAGGTTAGCTTTAGCGCCATTAGGATTGCAAACAATTCAGTTTGCAGTGTAGACGCCCAGTTGTTAATTCTTATGCCTAACTCAGCAAATTTATTATGGTTCTTAACTAGGGAGGTGGCAACAAGAGCAGATGCAGCCCTGCCAGAAGACTCCTGTTTAGATCCATCAGTGTATATAACTTGTCTGACTTATTACTACCAGCTAGGTGAGAAATTTCTTCTTGACCATCTTGTAAATCAATATACACACTTTAAGAAGGAGCTTTAAAAAAGGATAAGAAAGGCTAAACGGGACTATGAAATTAAAGTTGCAGGGATTCGAAAACTAACCCGAAAGGTTTTTTCCAGGTTTATAGAACAAAAGTTAGAGATAAGACAGGTCCCCTTAAAAATAACTCTGGGCATCTCACTGACAAGGAGAATGAAATGTGCTCGATTTTCTCTCGGTTTTCACACAGGAAGACACTAACAATATCCAAATAATTAACTTTTATAGTGGCCGTGAAGACGATAAATTATGTAATATTGTAGTCACTAGTGTTATGGTTATCAAACAGCTTACCTGGAGTTTACCTGGAGAGAGTTTCGGGGGTCAACGCCCCCGCGGCCCGGTCTGTGACCAGGCCTCCTGGTGGATCAGAGCCTGATCAAACAGGCTGTTGCTGCTGGCTGCACGCAAACCAACGTACGAGCCACAGCCCGGCTGGTCAGGAACCGACTTTAGGTGCTTGTCCAGTGCCAGCTTGAAGACTGCCAGGGGTCTGTTGGTAATCCCCCTTATGTGTGCTGGGAGGCAGTTGAACAGTCTCGGGCCCCTGACACTTATTGTATGGTCTCTTAACGTGCTAGTGACACCCCTGCTTTTCATTGGGGGGATGTTGCGTCGTCTGCCAAGTCTTTTGCTTTCGTAGTGAGTGATTTTCGTGTGCAAGTTCGGTACTAGTCCCTCTAGGATTTTCCAGGTGTATATAATCATGTATCTCTCCCTCCTGCGTTCCAGGGAATACAGGTTTAGAAACCTCAAGCGCTCCCAGTAATTGAGGTGTTTTATCTCCGTTATGCGCGCCGGGAAAGTTCTCTGTACATTTTCTAGGTCAGCAATTTCACCTGCCTTGAAAGGTGCTGTTAGTGTGCAGCAATATTCCAGCCTAGATAGAACAAGTGACCTGAAGAGTGTCATGGGCTTGGCATCCCTAGTTTTGAAGGTTCTCATTATCCATCCTGTCATTTTTCTAGCAGATGCGATTGATACAATGTTATGGTCCTTGAAGGTGAGATCCTCCGACATAATCACTCCCAGGTCTTTGACGTTGGTGTTTCGCTCTATTTTGTGGCCAGAATTTGTTTTGTACTCTGATGAAGATTTAATTTCCTCATGTTTACCATATCTGAGTAATTGAAATTTCTCATCGTTGAACTTCATATTGTTTTCTGCAGCCCACTGAAAGATTTGGTTGATGTCCGCCTGGAGCCTTGCAGTGTCTGCAATGGAAGACACTGTCATGCAGATTCGGGTGTCATCTGCAAAGGAAGACACGGTGCTGTGGCTGACATCCTTGTCTATGTCGGATATGAGGATGAGGAACAAGATGGGAGCTAGTACTGTGCCTTGTGGAACAGAGCTTTTCACCGTAGCTGCCTCGGACTTTACTCTGTTGACGACTACTCTCTGTGTTCTGTTAGTGAGGAAATTATAGATCCATCGACCGACTTTTCCTGTTAATCCTTTAGCGCGCATTTTGTGCGCTATTACGCCATGGTCACACTTGTCGAAGGCTTTTGCAAAGTCTGTATATATTACATCTGCATTCTTTTTGTCTTCTAGTGCATTTAGGACCTTGTCGTAGTGATCCAGTAGTTGAGACAGACAGGAGTGACCTGTTCTAAACCCATGTTGCCCTGGGTTGTGTAACTGATGGGTTTCTAGATGGGTGGTGATCTTGCTTCTTAGGACCCTTTCAAAGATTTTTATGATATGGGATGTTAGTGCTATTGGTCTGTAGTTCTTTGCTGTTGCTTTACTGCCCCCTTTGTGGAGTGGGGCTATGTCTGTTGTTTTTAGTAACTGAGGGACGACCCCCGTGTCCATGCTCCCTCTCCATAGGATGGAAAAGGCTCGTGATAGGGGCTTCTTGCAGTTCTTGATGAACACAGAGTTCCATGAGTCTGGCCCTGGGGCAGAGGGCATGGGCATGTCATTTATCGCCTGTTCGAAGTCATTTGGCGTCAGGATAACATCGGATAGGCTTGTGTTAATCAAATTTTGTGGCTCTCTCATAAAAAATTCATTTTGATCTTCGACTCTCAGTCTGGTTAGCGGCTTGCTAAAAACTGAGTCATATTGGGACTTGAGTAGCTCACTCATTTCCTTGCTGTCATCTGTGTAGGACCCATCTTGTTTAAGTAGGGTTAAAGCAAAATAAATCCCCGGGCCCTGATGAACTTTTTTCAAGGGTTCTTAAGGAATGCAAAATGGAAGTCTGTGAACCATTAACTAATATTTTTAATTTATCTCTTCAAACAGGTGTAGTGTCTGATATGTGGAAGATGGCTAATGTAATTCCTATTTTTAAAACAGGGGACAAGTCGTTACCGTCAAATTACCGCCCAATAAGCCTGACCTCAATTGTAGGCAAATTACTAGAGTCAATTATAGCTGAGATTATAAGAAGCCATCTCGATAAGCATAGCTTGATTAATGATACTCAGCATGGATTCACAAGAGGCCGGTCTTGTCTAACTAGTTTATTAACTTTCTTCAGTAAAGCTTTTGAGGCTGTTGACCACAATAAAGAATTTGATATTATTTACTTAGATTTTAGTAAGGCTTTTGATAGAGTTCCGCACCATAGACTGTTAAAGAAAGTAGCAGCTCATGGCATTGGGGGAAAAGTGCTCTCATGGATCGAGTCATGGCTCACAGACAGGAAGCAGAGAGTGTCCATAAATGGGGTTAAATCCGAGTGGGGATCTGTAACAAGTGGCGTTCCACAGGGATCAGTCTTGGGCCCGTTGTTGTTTATAATATATATCAATGATCTTGATGAAGGAATTACTAGTGATAAATTACATTCACTTGTTAGACGAAGAATGAGTGGAGACAGGATCGAAGTGTATAAATGGAAGATAGGTATTAATAAAGAGGATATTAATAAGGACTTGAGGATGTCTCTCCAAGAGAGAACCCGCAGTAATGGATTTAAATTAGATAAGTTTAGATTTAGAAAATATTTAGAAAAGTGTAAATTTTATAAATTTATGATAAATTTAGATAATTTTAGGAAAGTGTAAATTAGATAAGTTTCGATTTAGAAAGAAGGTAGGTACTGGTATTCAGAGATGTCGATGATACAACAGAATAAGTGTCAGGGGCCCAAGACTGTTGAGCTGCCTCCCAGCATACATAAGGTTGTCTTCAAAACCCCTGGTTGTCTTCAAAACCCCTGGTTGTCTTCAAAACCCCTGGTTGTCTTCAAAACCCCTGGTTGTCTTCAAAACCCCTGGTTGTCTTCAAAACCCCTGGTTATCTTCAAGAAGTCGCTGGACAAACACACAAAGTCAGTACCTGACCAGCCGGACTGTGGCTCCTGCCTTGGTTTACGTGCATCCAGCAGCTGCAACCTGGTTGATCAGTCTCTGATCCACCACCAGGCCTGGTCCTGGACCGTGCCGCGGGGGCGTTAACCCCCGAAAACTCCTTCCAGGTATGCTGGAACAATCATCCAAGTAGGGTGACTGAGGCTAGGACCTTGTGTCAAACTGAATAACAATATTGTGGGATAAATAAAACTATTGTGGGATAAATAAAACTAGTCTTCAAGCAACATAAATTATTATTAAATAATTTAATTATATACATAAATAGCATGTGGAAGTTGTGACGACTTTTGTGACTTACTGAATAATTGGTACGACCCCTGCCAGCGCCTTCCTGGGTAAGTCTTGACCCGGTACGAGTGTATATGTTGGGGGTGTGTTTCTTTAAGACACCTGTTGTCAGTGTTCACCTAGTAGTAAGTAGGTACCTGGGTGTTATTCACCTTATACCTGCTGTCACTGTTCACCTAGCAGTAAGTAGGTACCTTGGTGTTAGTCACTTTACACCTGCTATCCCTGTTCACCTAGCAGTAAGTACCTGGGTGCTAGGTACCTACTTACTGCTATGTGAACAGGGACAGTAGGTGTTAGGAAACACGACCAATTTTTCCAACCGTGCCGGAGACTGAACCACGGACACTAGTATCCTAAGACAAAAGTGAATTAAGACACAAACCAGCTTGTCCCCCAAAAGTCACTGACTCTTGCTCTCACACAGTGTAGAGAGTCAGTGTAGAGAGTCAGTGTAGTGAGTCAGGTGACTCTTGACTCTTCACAAATGGCCCCACGAACTTCCACGATTTTTTTATTTATAAATAACATTAAATAATTTGATTTTTTCTGAGTCAGTCTGAGAATCCTTGAAAATTTCTGGTGACTATTGTGTTTCTAGATTGTTATTGTGTTGCTAGATTAATATTGTGTTGATAAATGTATTGTATCACAGTGTGTGACTAGTTAATGGGCCAAATTAGAGCGAATCGTTGTATGTTTGGCCCTTCTATGTGCAGGTTACTGTGTATTGCTCCTGTCACAATATTGTGTCTCGTTCTGTATGTTACGTGTGTTAGGTGAGGTATTGGTAGCCTGTGTACTGTCTGGTTGATGTACTGTCTGGTTGATGTACTGTCTGGTTGATGTACTGTCTGGTTGATGTACTGTCTGGTTGATGTACTGTCTGGTTGATGGATTGTCTGGTTGATGTACTGTCTGGTTGATGTACTGTCTGGTTGATGTACTGTCTGGTTGATGTACTGTCTGGTTGATGTACTGTCTGGTTGATGTACTGTCTGGTTGATGGATTGTCTGGTTGATGTACTGTCTGGTTGATGTACTGTCTGGTTGATGTACTGTCTGGTTGATGTACTGTCTGGTTGATGTACTGTCTGGTTGATGTACTGTCTGGTTGATGGATTGTCTGGTTGATGTACTGTCTGGTTGATGTACTGTCTGGTTGATGTACTGTCTGGTTGATGTACTGTCTGGTTGATGTACTGTCTGGTTGATGTACTGTCTGGTTGATGGATTGTCTGGTTGATGTACTGTCTGGTTGATGTACTGTCTGGTTGATGTACTGTCTGGTTGATGTACTGTCTGGTTGATGTACTGTCTGGTTGATGTATTGTCTGGTTGATGTACTGTCTGGTTGATGGATTGTCTGGTTGATGTACTGTCTGGTTGATGTACTGTCTGGTTGATGTACTGTCTGGTTGATGTACTGTCTGGTTGATGTACTGTCTGGTTGATGTACTGTCTGGTTGATGTACTGTCTGGTTGATGTACTGTCTGGTTGATGTACTGTCTGGTTGATGTACTGTCTGGTTGATGTACTGTCTGGTTGATGTACTGTCTGGTTGATGTACTGTCTGGTTGATGTACTGTCTGGTTGATGTACTGTCTGGTTGATGTACTGTCTGGTTGATGGATTGTCTGGTTGATGTACTGTCTGGTTGATGTACTGTCTGGTTGATGTACTGTCTGGTTGATGTACTGTCTGGTTGATGGATTGTCTGGTTGATGGATTGTATGGTTGATGAATTGTCTGGTTGATGGATTGTCTGGTTGATGGATTGTCTGGTTGATGTACTGTCTGGTTGATGTACTGTCTGGCTGAAGGATTGTCTGGTTGATGGATTGTATGGTTGATGAATTGTCTGGTTGATGGATTGTCTGGTTGATGGATTGTCTGGTTGATGTACTGTCTGGTTGATGTACTGTCTGGCTGAAGGATTGTCTGGTTGATGGATTGTATAGTTGATGAATTGTCTGGTTGATGGATTGTCTGGTTGATGGATTGTCTGGTGATGTACTGTCTGGATGATGGATTGTCTGGTTGATGTATTGTCTGGTTGATGTATTGTCTGGTTGATGGATTGTCTGGTTGATGGATTGTCTAGTTGATGTATTGTCTGGTTGATGGATTGTCTGGTTGATGTATTGTCTGGCTGATGTATTGTCTGGTTGATGGATTGTCTGGTTGATGTATTGTCTGGTTGAGAGACTGGTTGATGGATTGTCTGGTTGAGAGACTGGTTGATGTATTGTCTGGTTGAGAGACTGGTTGATGGATTGTCTGGTTGAGAGACTGGTTGATGTATTGTCTGGTTGAGAGACTCTGGTTGATGTATTGTCTGGTTGATGTATTGTCTGGTTGAGAGACTGGTTGATGGATTGTCTGGTTGAGAGACTGTCTGGTTGAGAGACTGGTTGATGGATTGTCTGGTTGAGAGACTGGTTGATGGATTGTCTGGTTGAGAGACTGTCTGGTTGATGGATTGTCTGGTTGAGAGGCTGGTTGAGAGATTGTCTGGTTGAGAGATTGTCTGGTTGAGAGACTGTCTGGTTGAGAGACTGTCTGGTTGAGAGATTGGTTGAGAGATTGTCTGGTTGATGGATTGTCTGGTTGAGAGGTTGTCTGGTTGAGAGATTGCCTGGTTGAGAGACTGTCTGGTTGAGAGATTGTCTGGTTGAGAGATTGTCTGGTTGAGAGACTGTCTGGTTGAGAGATTGGTTGAGAGATTGTCTGGTTGAGAGACTGTCTGGTTGAGAGATTGGTTGAGAAATTGTCTGGTTGATGGATTGTCTGGTTGAGAGGCTGTCTGGTTGACAGATTATCTGGTTGAGAGGCTGTCTGGTTGAGAGACTGGTTGACAGATTATCTGGTTGAGAGACTGGTTGATAGATTGTCTGGTTAAGAGATTGTCTGGTTGAGAGATTGTCTGGTTGAGAGGCTGTCTGGTTGACAGATTATCTGGTTGAGAGACTGGTTGACAGATTATCTGGTTGAGAGACTGTCTGGTTGATAGATTGTCTGGTTAAGAGATTGTCTGGTTGAGAGATTGTCTGGTTGAGAGACTGTCTGGTTGAGAGATTGTCTGGTTGATGGATTGTCTGGTTGAGAGATTGATTGAGAGATTGTCTGGCTGAGAGACTGTCTGGTTGAGAGATTGTCTGGTTGAGAGATTGGTTGAGAGACTGTCTGGTTGAGAGATTGTCTGGTTGATGTATTGTCTGGTTGATGTACTGTCTGGTTGATGTACTGTCTGGTTGATGTACTGTCTGGTTGATGGATTGTCTGGTTGAGAGACTGTCTGGTTGATGTATTGTCTGGTTGAGAGACTGTCTGGTTGAGAGATTGTCTGGTTGAGAGACTGTCTGGTTGAGGGATTGTCTGGTTGAGAGACTGTCTGGTTGAGAGATTGTCTGGGTGAGAGACTGCCTGGTTGATGTATTGTCTGGTTGAGAGACTGGTTGAGAGATTGTCTGGTTGAGAGACTGTCTGGTTGAGAGATTGTCTGGTTGAGAGACTGTCTGATTGATGCATTGTCTGGTTGAGAGATTATCTGGTTGATGGATTGTCTGGTTGAGAGATTGTCTGGTTGAGAGATTGGTTGAGAGATTTTCTGGTTGAGAGATTGTCTGGTTGAGAGGCTGTCTGGTTGATGGATTGTCTGGTTGAGAGATTGTCTGGTTGAGAGACTGGTTGAGAGATTGGTTGAGAGACTGTCTGGTTGAGAGATTGTCTGGTTGAGAGACTGTCTGGTTGAGAGATTGTCTGGTTGAGAGACTCTGGTTGAGAGTCTGGTTGAGAGACTGGTTGAGAGACTGGTTGAGAGATTGTCTGGTTGAGAGACTGTCTGGTTGAGATGTTGTCTGGTTGAGAGATTGTCTGGTTGAGAGACTGTCTGGTTGAGAGTCTGGTTGAGAGACTGGTTGAGAGTCTGGTTGAGAGACTGGTTGAGAGACTGTCTGGTTGAGAGATTGTCTGGTTGAGAGATTGTCTGGTTGAGAGACTGTCTGGTTGAGAGTCTGGTTGAGAGACTGGTTGAGAGACTGGTTGAGAGACTGGTTGAGAGATTGGTTGAGAGGCTGTCTGGTTGAGAGATTGTCTGGTTGAGAGACTGTCTGGTTGAGAGTCTGGTTGAGAGACTGGTTGAGAGTCTGGTTGAGAGACTGGTTGAGAGTCTGGTTGAGAGACTGGTTGAGAATCTGGTTGAGAGACTGGTTGAGAATCTGGTTAAGAGACTGGTTGAGAGTCTGGTTGAGAGACTGGTTGAGAGTCTGGTTGAGTCTGGTTGAGTCTGGTTGAGTCTGGTTGAGAGACTGGTTGAGAGTCTGGTTGAGTCTGGTTGAGAGTCTGGTTGAGAGACTGGTTGAGAGTCTGGTTGAGAGTCTGGTTGAGAGTCTGGTTGAGAGACTGGTTGAGAGTCTGGTTGAGAATCTGGTTGAGAGTCTGGTTGAGAGACTGGTTGAGAGACTGGTTGAGAGATTGGTTGAGAGACTGTCTGGTTGAGAGATTGTCTGGTTGAGAGATTGTCTGGTTGAGAGACTGTCTGGTTGAGAGATTGTCTGGTTGAGAGATTGTCTGGTTGAGAGATTGTCTGGTTGAGAGATTGTCTGGTTGAGAGACTGGTCACTATGGACATTATTAACCTTGCAGTAAGACATACCTTGTGTGTGTACCTGGCGACAGATACACACACATTGGTTTAACAAGACACGTAATCTAGGACATATTCATTAGAAAACGTTTCGGTCCTGGGACCTTAATCACTTCTAACCGAAACGTTTTGTAATAAAAACGTCATAGTGTTGGCTCACGTCTCTTTCTAAATCAAATATTTCTTGCATGATGTTAATTCCTTGTTTGTGTTGTGTACGATTGTCAGCACCAGGTGAGTGGATGAGGCTTTAACTGTATTATTTGTGTGGTAGCGACCAGTGAAGAGGCGGGGCCAGGAGCTGGGACTCGACCCCTGCAACCTCAACTACGTGAGTACATGTGTAGCACTTGGGTATCTTTGTTGTGGACACGTTTCACCACTGTGGCTTCATCAGTCCAGTGCAGAGAAGAATGGTGTAGATCAGAAGGTGTTTGAGGTGATCATTCCCTCAGTCTGGAGTAGATGCAATCAGTCTTCGCCCAGATGTTGCGTTTTTATTAAGACTGATGGACTGATCACATCGACTCCAGGCTGAGGGACTGATTACCTCAGACTCCTTCTGATCTTCACCATTCTTTGTATAGGACTGTTGAAGCCACAGTAAACATACCCAAGTGTTGTACCTGTGTCTAATTTATCAGCCTGTCGGTTCTCTGAGCTGTTTATCTACATATCTGTGTGTATGTCGTCATTGAAGGGTGAGGTATGGCACCAATGTGTATAGTGTATATAGGTCAGTGTTTACCATAGACTGAGGATGTGCCTCGTGCTGGATGAGCTGTGTATAGAGCTTTAGTGGCCGCTGCCTGAGCTTGTTCGGCAGCTCCCTGAGTTCTGGCCAAGTCTGACACCGCTAGCGTTTGTTTCTGTATGATTTTGTTGGCTACTGCTTGTGCCTGGCTCAGCATATTGCTCTGCTGGTAGTAGGCATCTGTGGCTGAGGCCAGCACCTGCTGAGCTACTGCTGCCTGGGCTTCTGCTGCTCCCAGCGCCTGCTGGAGGATGGCTACCTGGGAGAGTGCTAGGAGCTGGATGTTGTCTGCTGCCTGCACAGTCCGCTTTGTCTGCGCTGTCTGAGCTGCTTCCTTGAAGACAATGGCCTGCGCTAGTTGAGCAGCCTGCGTCAGCTGTGCGGCTTCTGCGTACTTGGCCGCAGCCGCAGCTTGAGCTTCCTGGGCCGCAGAGGAAGCCTTAGCCGCTACCTTCCGTGAAGCCTCTTGTGCCGCCTTGTAAGCTGCCTCCGCTTGCGACTCTGCCGCAGCTGTGGCCTTACCAGCGGCTCGGCTGGCCAGGTCAGCAGCTGAGTGGCCATGGTGGCCACCCTGGTGGCCACCCAACAAGAACTGGAGGCCACCCACACCTCCAGACTGTGAGGCCAACTGCTGCAACAACGAGTGACCAATTCCTCCAGAAAAGCCGTAGCCTCGCTTGTCCTGTGGCAGAAATTAATCGAATTAAAACACAATACAATAAAAACCGACATACATAAACCCACATGAATAAATAAACCAGAAACACTAAAACGAGAACCACAACACATCCCAAAAAAAACTATTTCGTCTTCTGTTTTATATTTTTGTGGGTTTTTAAAGCATTTTGGAAGAGATGTAAGTACAATAGCCTAGTAACTTACTTATTTACTTACTTACTTACTTACTAGCTAAAATATAAACAGTTGGGTCCAGACGCCCTGCAGTATATCTGGTGTTATGCGAACTGCTTCAGTGGTAGCAATTTTCAGCTCCTCTAGGGATGCAGGTTGAGAGATTAGTACGTTAATTGTGCTCTTTACGTATCCCCAAAGAAAGAAGTCACAAGCAGTTAGGTCCGGTGACCTCTGCAAGTGACCTGCGAGTCTTGGTCAGGTGACTTCTGCAAGTGGCCTGTGAGTCTTGGTCCGGTGACCTCTGCAAGTGGCCTGTGAGTCTTGGTCCGGTGACCTCTGCAAGTGGCCTGTGAGTCTTGGTCAGGTGACCTCTGCAAGTGGCCTGCGAGTCTTGGTCCGGTGACCTCTGCAAGTGGCCTGTGAGTCTTGGACCCCTGACACTTACTGTGTTGTCTCTCAGTGTACTCGTGGCACCTCTGCTTTTCACTGGGGGAATGTTGCATTTCCTGCCGAGTCTTTTGCTTTCTTAGGGAGTGATTTTCGTGTGCAAATTTGAGAATAGCCCGTCTAGGATTTTCCAAGTGTATATTATCATCTATCTTTCTCGCCTGCGTTCCAGGGAATACAAATCAATGGACTGCAACCATTCCCAGTAAGTTAGGTGGTTAAGTGTACTTATACATGCCGTGAAAGTTCTCTGTACATTCTCCAGGTCAGCAATTTCGCCTGCCTTGAAAGGCGCTGTTAGTGTGCAGCAATATCCCAGTCTAAATATATTGTCAAGTCTCCTTAAACCTGGTGTTCAGGTTCATCTGTCAGTTAGGTACTGTAGGTTAGTAAATCCGTCTTTAGGAAAGACTAAGGTAAGCAAGCCGTACTGCTTTACTCTCTTGGCTTCTCCAGAGTTAATAATTCTTAAAGGTAAATAATTCTCTTGGGTATATAACTCTACTGGGTTAATAATACTTGTGGAATTAATAATTCTTTTTCGTTGATAACCATCCTGAGATTAGACTTGAGAGTACACGATAAACACTGATAACAGAGAGGTTTCGAGCCCTCTATTGTGGGTTCGATACCGCTCTGCTTCTGAGAACTCTCTACTTCTGTCTAGGTTAAGAACTATCGTGTATTATCTAGGTGTATGAGTCAAGAATATAATACGTGGTGACTGTATATATGCTGCCCAAGATAAGACAAGATTTCGTTCGGATTTTTAACCCTGGAGGGTTAGCCACCCAGTATAACCCAAGAAAGTCAGTGCGTCATCGAGGACTGTCTAACTTATTTCCATTGGGGTCCTCAATCTTGTTCCCCAGGATGCCACCCACACCAGTCGACTAACACCCAGGTACCTATTTGCTGCTAGGTGAACAGGACAACAGGTGTAAGGAAACGTGTCGAAATGTTTCCACCCGCCGGGAATCGAACCCGGGCCCTCCGTGTGTGAAGCGGGAACTTAGGCCACCAGGCCACCGGGCCACCGGGCCACCAGGCCACCGAATATTTATCACTTGTGATTCGATATGTCAAAGGCCAAAAGAATTTCAAAACGTATTCTGTTTCAGCTCATCAAATGAGTATAAAATAACCAGTCACAAGTTGATAATGGCTCTGGAAGGAGCGAAACGTTGTCTGAAGCTTTGAAGATATTTACTGTTGTGGTGTTTATGTAGAGACACGGGTATAGGTCGACAGATGGAATTAAAAATAGTGATGCAACTTACCCTCTTGGGCTGTATTGAGGAGGTGGTGGTGGCGCTGGGGTCGGTGGTGCTAGGGCTGTTGGTGCTGGGGTCGGTGGTGCTGGGGACAATAGCTGGGGTGGTAGTGGGTGTTTCCAGTATGTCACCCACGGGGGAAGCAGTCACCCCTCCTGCTGGTAAGAGAAACTGTCACTCTCCCTGTGTTGCTGCTACAGCCATACAGGAGCTGTGAATCGACCCCTGCTGCCACAAATAAGTATAAACACTGTTGTAAACTAACATATACACAAGTCACAAAGTCTGAAGTTTATCAGCCTATAGAGAAACAATGTCATTCCTTTGCCCCTCGTCTAGGAGGGTAAATATCTTAGGTATGTACACACGGATGCAACTAGTGTGACATTTTGTGTGAACACACTAGTTGCAGCTGTGTTTGTTTATCTAACTCTACGCGTTTAATAGTTCGTACTTGTCAGTGGAGGCAGGATTAAAGCAGTGTCCAGGTGTCAGTCAACAGTACCTAGGATAAGGCAGATCACAACCCAACACCACATCCAGTTCCTCGTTCCTCGTCTCCTGCGTTCCACTCCCATTCTCCACCGTCCTCTGGGTCTCCCTTCCTCCACCTTCTATAGGAATGGACGGCTGGAGTGAGTGTGGAAGAGAGATGTATTTGGATATGATGATCAGTATGGGGTCGTCCAGTGGCCAGTTAGTGTGTGGGTTGAGTGAGGCGCGCGAGGTCCACATCTCTTATATATCAACCTCACTCATGCTAAGTCATCTACTGAGTCATTGTTCATTCACTCCCACCTTCCTTCCATGGCAATCAACCCAAACCCCGGTAATGATTTTATTGTGATGTCCTTTTTTTACGTGGCACAGTACATCCTGTGGGCAGTAGTGGAAAGGTCAGAGATAAATTGTACATCCAAGAATTGATAAGATAACACTGAGCCACAGTTATACTGCTAATCAAATCCCAGTATCGCTTCTGCCTAACAGAAGTCTTATCCCTGGGTAATACACCCGTGTGTAAGACACTTCAATCCTATTGGAAGCTGTATTCTGTGTAAGAGACTACAGAGCTTTTTAAATAATTCTTCCACTCACTGTAAGTATATAGATACAGCTACAAATAAGAGTCAAAGTGACTTGTTTCCATTGGGGTGGTCAGTAAATATATACACCATCTCTGGAATCGTCTTTTCCTGGAGTATACCTGGAGAGGATTGTGGGGGTCAACGCCCCCGCGGCCTGGTCTGTAACCAGGGCTCATGGAGGATTAGGGTCTGATCAACCAGGCAAACTGACCACAGCCCGGCTGATCAGGTACTGACTTCAGGTGCCTGTCCAGAGCCTTCTACTTCTGCTTTCTACAGTACATTCTCCCCTGTGATTATTAAATTGGTATACAATACCGACAGCTTGATAACTTAGACATATGCAGCAGTTAGATATCTCTATTGCTGAAACGTTTCGCGCACACCGTAGGTTTCTTCAGTACAGAGGAGGCAGCAGCAGTAGAGATGTAAAGACGTTGTGATTAGTCCATCAGCCTTGAAGACGTAGTTCTGAGGTGGTCAGTCCCTCAGCCTGGAGAAGAGTTTTGTTCCATGGTCTGGAACAATGGGAAGATGAAGCAAGAGTATGGAGACTTATATACTGATACAGCCTGCCACGCAGGCGATACGTTTCAATAATAAAGATACCTAACTGTTGCACACGTGTCTTGTTCATATGTGGTATACAATACCAAGATGATAAAGAATTATACACATGTACAACATCTGGGTATCTTTATTGTAGACGTTTCGCCATCCAGTGACTATCAAAACAAACTAATAAAGCCACTGATTGGCGAAACATCTATAAAGATACCCAGATATTGCACATATTTCTGATTATTCAGTATATGTTTTACTCATTAACTTTCCGGTATTTATAACATTGCTGACAACATCTGTCCTCTCCTAGATATCAATACCTGGAGAAGGTTTCGGGTCAACGCCTCGGCCCGGTCTGTGCCCCACGGTGGTTCAGGGTGACCCTTAACATTCCTGCGCCTATTATACATATATTTCCTTACCAAAATGTAATCCATTAACATTACTTTGGCTATGATAATAAATTAGACACATGTGCAACTCAATAAAGATACCCAAGAGTTGCACATGTGTCTAATTTATCAACATGTCGGTTCTCTGAACCATTCATCTACAAATACTTTGGCTATACCAGACTAGAAAGGAGGGAAAGTGAATTTTTTTATTCTACCTCTCGGAGACAACACGCTTGCAACAACGCCCTGTTGCATATCAATGGCCGCCATGTACAATGCACCTTTTGTCCAATTTAAGCAACAAATGAGGTGACACAACTTGATCTGTGTGTTGACTAAGATCCAGGTCTTCATTACGTTACGAATCTATACAGGATCGTAAGTTTAAGAATGGAGAAAGTCCATAACCAAGTGAATGTCTGAGCCAAAACTAATCTTATTTAACATTATAAATCAGAATGTAAATGGCCCTTATAAACTAAATAATATAGAGCTGGACCGTATAACAAGTGAAAAAGACTTGGGAGTCGTGGTGAGTAGAACTCTGAGGCCAAGACAACAGTGCCTAAGCGAGGATAATGGAGTACCTGGAGGAGGGAGTATACCTGGAGTATACCGAGTATAACTGGGGTATACCTGGACGGTGTTCCGGGAGTCAACGCCCCCGTGGCCCGGTCCATGACCAGGCAATAGGAGTCCCCAGGTTATTCTACAGCTCTATACATCATTAGTAAGGCCTCACTTAGATTATACAGCTCTATACATCACTAGTAAGACCTCAGTTCTCGTCTCCATACTACAGAATGGATATAATACATTGAAAAACATACAGAGAAGGGTAACAAAGTTGATCCACTGCATAAGGAATCCTTCATGCGAAGATAGATTGAGAACCATGAACCTTCATTCTTTTGAAAGACGTTGGTAGAGCACTCAGCTCACACATTGAGTGTCCATGGTTCGATCACCGGCACGAGTGAAAACATTGGGGAATGTTTCCTTCAAACCCCTGCCCATAGCATGTGGAGTTCCCCAAGGTAGCATTCTGGGTCCCTTATTATTCTTGTGTTATGTAAACGACATGCCTATCAGTGTCAAGTGCAAACTGCTACTGTATGCAGATGACAGTGCTCTGTTAGTGTCAGGTAAAGACACACAAGATATAGCTAATGTAATAACACTGGAACTGGAGTACTGCAGCAAATAGTAGACAACAAACTATCGTTACACCTCAGGAAAACTGAAGCCTTACTCTTATTTACGAAACATAAACTGAGAAGGTTAAATAATTTTAAATGTCCATTGTAATGGGGAACCATCACCTCAGTTTCCTCAGTAAAATATCTGGGATTCTCTTTGACATATGCATGTCAGGAGAACTAATAGGGAACAGTGTAGTAAAGAAAGCGAATGCCGGACTGAAGTTCCTCTACAGACTAGCACAGTGTCTACCTACTGAGATACAGTGTCTACCTACTGAGGCACAGTGTCTACCTACTGAGGCACAGTGTCTACCTACTGAGACACAGTATCTACCTACTGAGACACAGTATCTACCTACTGAGGCTCGCAGGACCCTATATCTAGCCCTTATACAATGTCACACGGACTACAATGCTCTTCCTGGTACTCTGCCTTGACAAAAATACTGAAAGATAAACTGCAAATCAGCCAGAACAACATGGTAAGATTCATCCTGGACCTGAGTCCAAGACAACATGTAGACCTGAGTCCAAGACAACATGTAGGCCTGGGTCCAAGACAACATGTAGACCTGAGTCCAAGACAACATGTAGACCTGAGTCCAAGACAACATGTAGGCCTGAGTCCAAGACAACATGTAGGCCTGAGTCCAAGACAACATGTAGGCCTCGGTCCAAGACAACATGTAGACCTGAGTCCAAGACAACATGTAGGCCTGAGTCCAAGACAACATGTAGGCCTGGGTCCAAGACAACATGTAGGTCTGGGTCCAAGACAACATGTAGACCTGAGTCCAAGACAACATGTAGGCCTGAGTCCAAGACAACATGTAGGCCTGGGTCCAAGACAACATGTAGGCCTGGGTCCAAGACAACATGTAGGCCTGAGTCCAAGACAACATGTAGGCCTGGGTCTGGGTCCAAGACAACATGTAGGCCTGGGTCCAAGACAACATGTAGGCCTGAGTCCAAGACAACATGTAGGCCTGGGTCCAAGACAACATGTAGGCCTGGGTCCAAGACGACATGTAGACCTGAGTCCAAGACAACATGTAGGCCTGAGTCCAAGACAACATGTAGGTCTGGGTCTGGGTCCAAGACAACATGTAGGCCTGGGTCCAAGACAACATGTAGGCCTGGGTCCAAGACAACATGTAGGCCTGGGTTCAAGACAACATGTAGGCCTGGGTCCAAGACAACATGTAGGCCTGGGTCCAAGACAACATGTAGGTCTGGGTCCAAGACAACATGTAGACCTGGGTCCAAGACAACATGTAGGCCTGGGTCCAAGACAATATGTAGGCCTGGGTCCAAGACAACATGTAGGCCTGGGTTCAAGACAACATGTAGGCCTGGGTCCAAGACAACATGTAGACCTGGGTTCAAGACAACATGTAGGCCTGAGTCCAAGACAGCATGTAGGCCTGGGTTCAAGACAACATGTAGGCCTGGGTTCAAGACAACATGTAGGCTTGGGTCCAAGGCAACATGTAGGCCTGGGTCCAAGACAACATGTAGGCCTGGGTCCTAGATAACATGTAGGCCTGGGTCCAAGACAACATGTAGGCCTGGGTTCAAGAAAACATGTATGCCTGGGTTCAAGACAACATGTAGGCCTGAGTCCAAGACAACATGTAGGCCTGGGTCCAAGACAACATGTAGGCCTGGGTCCAAGACAACATGTAGGCCTGGGTCCAAGACAACATGTAGGCCTGGGGTCCAAGACAACATGTAGACCTGGGTTCAAGACAACATGTAGGCCTGAGTCCAAGACAGCATGTAGGCCTGGGTTCAAGACAACATGTAGGCCTGGGTTCAAGACAACATGTAGGCTTGGGTCCAAGGCAACATGTAGGCCTGGGTCCAAGACAACATGTAGGCCTGGGTCCTAGATAACATGTAGGCCTGGGTCCAAGACAACATGTAGGCCTGGGTTCAAGAAAACATGTATGCCTGGGTTCAAGACAACATGTAGGCCTGAGTCCAAGACAACATGTAGGCCTGGGTCCAAGACAACATGTAGGCCTGGGTCCAAGACAACATGTAGGCCTGGGTCCAAGACAACATGTAGGCCTGGGTCCAAGACAACATGTAGGCCTGGGTCCAAGACAACATGTAGACCTGGGTCCAAGACAACATGTAGGCCTGGGTCCAAGACAACATGTAGGCCTGGGTCCAAGACAACATGTAGACCTGGGTCCAAGACAACATGTAGGCCTGGGTCCAAGACAACATGTAGGCCTGGGTCCAAGACAACATGTAGGCCTGGGTCCAAGACAACATGTAGACCTGGGTCCAAGACAACATGTAGGCTTGGGTCCAAGACAACATGTAGGCCTGGGTCCAAGACAACATGTAGACCTGGGTCCAAGACAACATGTAGGCCTGGGCTCAAGACAACATGTAGACCTGGGTCCAAGACAACATGTAGACCTGGGTCCAAGACAACATGTAGACCTGGGTCCAAGAGAACATGTAGGCCTGGGTCCATGACAACATGTAGGCCTGGGTCCAAGACAACATGTAGGCCTGGGTCCAAGACAACATGTAGGCCTGGACTCAAGACAACATGTAGGCCTGGGTCCAAGACAACATGTAGACCTGGGTCCAAGACAACATGTAGGCCTGGGTCCAAAACAACATGTAGGCCTGGGTTCAAGACAACATGTAGGCCTGGGTACAAGACAACATGTAGGCCTGGGTCCAAGACAACATGTAGGCCTGGGTCCAAGAGAACATGTAGGCCTGGGTCCAAGAGAACATGTAGGCCTGGGTCCAAGAGAACATGTAGGCCTGGGTTCAAGAGAACATGTAGACCTGAGTCCAAGAGAACATGTAGGCCTGGGTCCAAGACAACATGTAGGCCTGGGTCCAAGACAACATGTAGGCCTGGGTCCAAGAGAACATGTAGGCCTGGGTTCAAGACAACATGTAGGCCTGGGTCCAAGAGAACATGTAGGCCTGGGTTCAAGACAACATGTAGGCCTGGGTCCAAGACAACATGTAGGCCTGGACTCAAGACAACATGTAGGCCTGGGTCCAAGACAACATGTAGACCTGGGTCCAAGACAACATGTAGGCCTGGGTCCAAAACAACATGTAGGCCTGGGTTCAAGACAACATGTAGGCCTGGGTACAAGACAACATGTAGGCCTGGGTCCAAGACAACATGTAGGCCTGGGTCCAAGAGAACATGTAGGCCTGGGTCCAAGAGAACATGTAGGCCTGGGTCCAAGAGAACATGTAGGCCTGGGTTCAAGAGAACATGTAGACCTGAGTCCAAGAGAACATGTAGGCCTGGGTCCAAGACAACATGTAGGCCTGGGTCCAAGACAACATGTAGGCCTGGGTCCAAGAGAACATGTAGGCCTGGGTTCAAGACAACATGTAGGCCTGGGTCCAAGAGAACATGTAGGCCTGGGTTCAAGACAACATGTAGGCCTGGGTCCAAGACAACATGTAGGCCTGGGTCCAAGACAACATGTAGGCCTGGGTCCAAGACAACATGTAGGCCTGGGTCCAAGACAACATGTAGGCCTGGGTTCAAGACAACATGTAGGCCTGGGTCCAAGACAACATGTAGGCCTGGGTCCAAGACAACATGTAGGCCTGGGTCCAAGACAACATGTAGGCCTGGGTCCAAGACAACATGTAGGCCTGGGTCCAAGACAACATGTAGACCTGGGTCCAAGACAACATGTAGGCCTGGGTCCAAAACAACATGTAGGCCTGGGTTCAAGACAACATGTAGGCCTGGGTACAAGACAACATGTAGGCCTGGGTCCAAGACAACATGTAGGCCTGGGTCCAAGAGAACATGTAGGCCTGGGTCCAAGAGAACATGTAGGCCTGGGTCCAAGAGAACATGTAAGCCAGGATGAATTACAACAACTGGATATGCTGAATGTTGATGGCTGAGTAAAACCACTGAAGTTAAATCAGGTTTATTAAATTTCTCACAAACAGTGTCCAGAATATCTTGTTGTTAATATTGTCAAGTCTGGGAACCAGAGATTTATAGTAGGAGGGGCAGAGCACAACATTGTAGTAGCCACAGTCAGTGGTCAGGCTTCAAACACCTTTTATTGTACAACAATAATGGACTGGAACAGTCTACCTGTACATGTCAAAGTCAGTCATAGCATGAACCAGTTCAAGAAGACAACCAGAAGGTACCTAATGAATGTAGCCACAGTCAGTGGCCAGGCTTCAAACACCTTTTATTGTACAACAATAATGGACTGGAACAGTCTACCTGTACATGTCAAAGTCAGTCATAGCATGAACCAGTTCAAGAAGACAACCAGAAGGAACCTAATGAATGTAGCAACAGAAACACAGCAGAATGTTTTTATATTTTTTAAGCTAACACATGTAAATTTACTTTACAGTATAATAATAGGATATTATATCATTTATAGTATAATAATAAAGCATTAAAAGGACCCCAATGGAAATAAGTCACTTTGTGTTATCCCAGGTTGTCTACACATGTTGCTATGTATGATAATATATGTAACTGTATTTGTATACCTGAATAAACTTACTTATTTGTGTATACTACCTGAATGAACTTACTTGTTTGTGTATACTACCTGAATAAACTTACTTATTTGTGTATACTACCTGAATAAACTTACTTGTTTGTGTATACTACCTGAATAAACTTACTTGTTTGTGTATACTACCTGAATAAACTTACTTGTTTGTGTATACTACCTGAATAAACTTACTTGTTTGTGTATACTACCTGAATAAACTTACTTGTTTGTGTATACTACCTGAATAAACTTACTTGTTTGTGTATACTACCTGAATAAACTTACTTGTTTGTGTATACTACCTGAATAAACTTACTTGTTTGTGTATACTACCTGAATAAACTTACTTGTTTGTGTATACTACCTGAATAAACTTACTTGTTTGTGTATACTACGTGAATAAACTTACTAACCGAACAAGGAAAATAAGGGCCACTTCAACCCATCAACCCAACAAGAAATATAAGGGTCATACGAGACTCTGGCCACTTCAACCCATCAACCCAACAAGAAATATAAGGGTCATACGAAACTCTGGCCACTTCAACCCATCAACCCAACAAGAAATATAAGGGTCATACGAGACTCTGGCCACTTCAACCCATCAACCCAACAAGAAGACAGCGGTTAGGAAGAGAGTTAAAAATAGTATAAAGATAAGATAAAACACCAATAGGATGCGGAGAGAGACACGTATGTACAGATCAGAGTCCCGTGGCCTGGTTGGTAACGCTCTCGCCTCACATTGAGTGTCTGTAGTTCGATCCCCGGTAAGAGTGTAAAACATTGGACGTGTTTCTTCATACATGTCCCGTTCACGTAGCAAGCAAGTAGGTACCTGGATGTTAGTCACCTTACACCTGCTGCCACTGTTCACCTAGCAGTAACCAACCAAGTAACTAACCAACTAACAAACTAGCTAGCCAACTAACTAACTAGCCAACTAACCAACTAACTAGCCAACTAACTAGCCAAGTAACTAACCAACTAACGAAGAAACTAACTAGCCAACTAACTAACCAACTAACTAGCCAACTAACTAACCAACTAACTAGCCAACTAACTAACCAACTAACTAGCCAACCAAATAAATAACCAACTATCTAACCAAATAACTAACCAACTAACTAACCAAATAACTAACCAACTAGCCAACTAACTAGCCAACTAACTAAATAACTAACTAGCCAACTAACTAACGAATTAACTAACCAACTAACTAGCCAACTAACTAACCAACTAACTAGCCAACTAACCAACTAACCAACTAACTAGCCAACTAAGTAGCCAACTTACTAGCCAACTAACTAAGCAACTAACTGGCCAACTAACTAGCCAACTAACCAACTAGCCAACTAACTAGGCAACTAACTAACCAACTAGCCAAATAACCGACTAACTAGCCAACTAACTAAGCAGCTAACTAACTAGCCAACTAACTAACCAGCTAACTAACCAGCCAACTAACAAACTAGCCAATTAACTAACTAGCCAACTAACTAGCCAACTAACTAGACAACTAACTAGACAACTAGCCAACTGACTAGCCAACTAACTAGACAACTAACTAGCTAACTAACTAGACAACTAACTAGCCAACTAACTAGACAATTAACTAGACAACTAACTAGACAACTAACTAGCCAACTAACCAACTAACTAGACAACTAACTAGACAACTAAATAGACAACTAACTAGCCAACTAACTAGACAACTAACTAGACAACTAAATAGCCAACTATCTAGCCATCTAACTAGCCAACTAAATAGACAACTAACTAGCCAACTAACTAGACAACTAACTAGCCAACTAACTAGACAACTAACCAGTCAACTGACAAGACAACTAACTAGCCAACTAACTAGCCAACTAACTATACAACTAACTATACAACTAACTAGACAACTAACCAACTAACTATACAACTAGTCAACTAACTCCAGGTAAACTCCAGGTAAACTAGGCAAGTAACTAGACAACTAACTACACAACTAACTAGCCAACTAACTATACAACTAGTCAACTAACTAGACAACTAACTAGACAACTAACTAGACAACTAACTAGCCAACTAACTATACAACTAGTCAACTAACTAGACAACTAACTAGACAACTAACTAGCCAATTAACTAGACAACTAACTAGACAACTAACTAGCCAACTAACTATACAACTAGTCAACTTACTAGACAACTAACTAGACAACTAACTAGACAACTAACTAGCCGACTAACTATACAACTAGTCAACTAACTTGACAACTAACTAGACAACTAACTAGCCAACTAACTAGACAACTAACTAGACAACTAACTAGCCAACTAACTATACAACTAACTAGACAACTAAGCAGACAACTAACTAGACAACTAACTAGCCAACTAACTATACAACTAGTCAACTAGCTAGACAACTAACTAGACAACTAACTAGCCAACTAACTAGACAACTAACTAGACAACTACTAGCCAACTAACTATACAACTAGTCAACTTACTAGACAACTAACTAGACAACTAACTAGACAACTAATTAAACAACTAACTAGCCGACTAACTATACAACTAGTCAACTAACTAGACAACTAACTAGACTACTAACTAGCCAACTAACTAGACATCTAACTAGACAACTAACTAGACAACTAACTAGACAACTAACTAGACAACTAACTATACAACTAGTCAACTAACTAGACAATTAACTAGACAACTAACTAGCCAACTAAATATACAACTAGTCAACTAACTAGACAACTAACTAGACAACTAACTATACAACTAACTAGACAACTCACTAGCCAACTAACTATACAACTAGTCAACTAACTAGACAACTAACTAGACAACTAACTAGCCAACTAACTAGACAACTAACTAGACAACTAACTAGCCAACTAACTATACAACTAGTCAACTAACTAGACAACTAACTAGACAACTAACTAGACAACTAACTAGCCAACTAACTATACAACTAGTCAACTAACTAGACAACTAACTAGACAACTAACTAGCCAACTAACTAGACAACTAACTAGACAACTAACTAGACAACTAACTAGACAACTAACTATACAACTAACTAGACAACTAACTAGACAACTAGTCAACTAACTAGACAACTAGTCAACTAACTAGACAACTAACTATACAACTAGTCAACTAACTAGACAACTAACTAGACAACTAACTAGCCAACTAACTAGACAACTAACTAGACAACTAACTAGACAACTAACTATACAACTAACTATACAACTAACTAGACAACTAACTATACAACTAGTCAACTAACTAGACAACTAACTAGACAACTAACTAACTAACTAGCCAACTAACTAGACAACTAACTAGACAACTAACTAGCCAACTAACTATACAACTAGTCAACTAACTAGACAACTAACTAGACAACTAACTAGACAACTAACTAGCCAACTAACTATACAACTAGTCAACTAACTAGACAACTAACTAGCCAACTAACTATACAACTAGTCAACTAACTAGACAACTAACTAGACAACTAACTAGCCAACTAACTAGCCAACTAACTAGACAACTAACTAGACAACTAACTAGACAACTAACTATACAACTAGTCAACTAACTAGACAACTAACTAGACAACTAACTAGACAACTAACTAGCCACAACTAACTAGCCAACTAACTAGACAACTAACTAGACAACTAACTAGACAACTAACTAGACAACTAACTATACAACTAACTAGACAACTAACTAGACAACTAGTCAACTAACTAGACAACTAGTCAACTAACTAGACAACTAACTATACAACTAGTCAACTAACTAGACAACTAACTAGACAACTAACTAGCCAACTAACTAGACAACTAACTAGACAACTAACTAGACAACTAACTATACAACTAACTATACAACTAACTAGACAACTAACTATACAACTAGTCAACTAACTAGACAACTAACTAGACAACTAACTATACAACTTGTCAATTAACTAGACAACTAACTAGCCAACTAACTAGACAACTAACTAGACAACTAACTAGCCAACTAACTATACAACTAGTCAACTAACTAGACAACTAACTAGCCAACTAACTAGCCAACTAACTAGCCAACTAACTATACAACTAGTCAACTAACTAGACAACTAACTAGCCAACTAACTATACAACTAGTCAACTAACTAGACAACTAACTAGACAACTAACTAGCCAACTAACTAGACAACTAACTAGACAACTAACTAGCCAACTAACTATACAACTAGTCAACTAACTAGACAACTAACTAGACAACTAACTAGCCAACTAACTAGACAACTAACTAGACAACTAACTATACAACTAGTCAACTAACTAGACAACTAACTAGACAACTAACTAGACAACTAACTAGCCAACTAACTATACAACTAGTCAACTAACTAGACAACTAACTAGACAACTAACTAGCCAACTAACTAGACAACTAACTAGACAACTAACTAGACAACTAACTAGACAACTAACTATACAACTAACTAGACAACTAACTAGACAACTAGTCAACTAACTAGACAACTAACTATACAACTAGTCAACTAACTAGACAACTAACTAGACAACTAACTAGCCAACTAACTAGACAACTAACTAGACAAATAACTAGACAACTAACTATACAACTAACTATACAACTAACTAGACAACTAACTATACAACTAGTCAACTAACTAGACAACTAACTATACAACTTGTCAATTAACTAGACAACTAACTAGCCAACTAACTAGACAACTAACTAGCCAACTAACTATACAACTAGTCAACTAACTAGACAACTAACTAGCCAACTAACTAGCCAACTAACTAGCCAACTAACTATACAACTAGTCAACTAACTAGACAACTAATTAGCCAACTAACTATACAACTAGTCAACTAACTAGACAACTAACTAGACAACTAACTAGCCAACTAACTAGCCAACTAACTATACAACTAGTCAACTAACTAGACAACTAACTAGACAACTAACTAGCCAACTAACTAGCCAACTAACTATACAACTAGTCAACTAACTAGACAACTACCTAGACAACTAACTAGCCAACTAACTAGACAACTAACTGGACAACTAACTAGACAACTAACTAGCCAACTAACTATACAACTAACTAGACAACTAACTAGACAACTAACTAGACAACTAACTCGACAACTAACTAGACAACTAACTAGATAACTAACTATACAACTAGTCAACTAACTTACAACTAACCAGATAACTAACTATACAACTAGTCAACTAACTAGACAACTAACTAGATAACTAACTATACAACTAGTCAACTAACTAGACAACTAACTAGATAACTAACTATACGACTAGACAACTAACTAGACAACTAACTAGCCAACTAACTAGACAACTAACTAGCCAACTAACTAGACAACTAACTAGCCAACTAACTAGACAACTATCTATACAACTAGTCAACTAACTAGACAACTAACTAGCCAACTAACTAGACAACTAACTAGACAACTAACTAGACAACTAACTAGCCAACTAACTAGACAACTAACTAGACAACTAACTAGACAACTAACTAGACAACTAACTAGCCAACTAACTAGACAACTAACTAGACAACTAACTAGACAACTAACTTGGTACTAGGTTATGAGGTACCTCAAGCCACCACAACCCTTCAACCCAGCAGTAACACTCCCTCAGTGTCAGTACTCTGGCGGACAGTGGCAGAGAATCAGCAGTGTGAGTACTCTGGCTGACAGTGGCAGAGAATCAGCAGTGTGAGTACTCTGGCTGACAGTGGCAGAGAATCAGCAGTGTGAGTACTCTGGCTGACAGTGGCAGAGAATCAGCAGTGTAAGTACTCTGGCTGACAGTGGCAGAGAATCAGCAGTGTGAGTACTCTGGCGGACAGTGGCAGAGAATCAGCAGTGTGAGTACTCTGGCTGACAGTGGCAGAGAATCAGCAGTGTGAGTACTCTGGCTGACAGTGGCAGAGAATCAGCAGTGTGAGTACTCTGGCTGACAGTGGCAGAGAATCAGCAGTGTAAGTACTCTGGCTGACAGTGGCAGAGAATCAGCAGTGTGAGTACTCTGGCTGACAGTGGTGGAGAATCAGCAGTGTCAGTACTCTGGCTGACAGTGGCAGAGAATCAGCAGTGTGAGTACTCTGGCTGACAGTGGCAGAGAATCAGCAGTGTGAGTACTCTGGCTGACAGTGGTGGAGAATCAGCAGTGTGAGTACTCTGGCTGACAGTGGCAGAGAATCAGCAGTGTGAGTACTCTGGCTGACAGTGGCAGAGAATCAGCAGTGTGAGTACTCTGGCTGACAGTGGTGGAGAATCAGCAGTGTCAGTACTCTGGCTGACTGTGGCAGAGAATCAGCAGTGTGAGTACTCTGGCTGACAGTGGCAGAGAATCAGCAGTGTGAGTACTCTGGCTGACAGTGGCAGAGAATCAGCAGTGTGAGTACTCTGGCTGACAGTGGCAGAGAATCAGCAGTGTGAGTACTCTGGCTGACAGTGGTGGAGAATCAGCAGTGTCAGTACTCTGGCTGACTGTGGCAGAGAATCAGCAGTGTGAGTACTCTGGCTGACAGTGGCAGAGAATCAGCAGTGTGAGTACTCTGGCTGACAGTGGCAGAGAATCAGCAGTGTCAGTACTCTGGCTGACAGTGGCAGAGAATCAGCAGTGTGAGTACTCTGGCTGACAGTGGCAGAGAATCAGCAGTGTCAGTACTCTGGCTGACAGTGGCAGAGAATCAGCAGTGTGAGTACTCTGGCTGACAGTGGCAGAGAATCAGCAGTGTGAGTACTCTGGCTGACAGTGGCAGAGAATCAGCAGTGTCAGTACTCTGGCTGACAGTGGCAGAGAATCAGCAGTGTGAGTACTCTGGCTGACAGTGGCAGAGAATCAGCAGTGTGAGTACTCTGGCTGACAGTGGCAGAGAATCAGCAGTGTGAGTACTCTGGCTGACAGTGGCAGAGAATCAGCAGTGTGAGTACTCTGGCTGACAGTGGTGGAGAATCAGCAGTGTGAGTACTCTGGCTGACTGTGGCAGAGAATCAGCAGTGTGAGTACTCTGGCTGACTGTGGCAGAGAATCAGCAGTGTGAGTACTCTGGCTGACAGTGGCAGAGAATCAGCAGTGTGAGTACTCTGGCTGACAGTGGCAGAGAATCAGCAGTGTGAGTACTCTGGCTGACAGTGGCAGAGAATCAGCAGTGTGAGTATTCTGGCTGACAGTGGCAGAGAATCAGCAGTGTGAGTACTCTGGCTGACAGTGGTGGAGAAACAGAGTGTCAGTATCACAGTGGCAGAGAATCAGCAGTGTGAGTACTCTGGCTGACAGTGGCAGAGAATCAGCAGTGTGAGTACTCTGGCTGACAGTGGCAGAGAATCAGCAGTGTGAGTACTCTGGCTGACAGTGGCAGAGAATCAGCAGTGTGAGTACTCTGGCTGACAGTGGTGGAGAATCAGCAGTGTCAGTACTCTGGCTGACAGTGGCAGAGAATCAGCAGTGTGAGTACTCTGGCTGACAGTGGCAGAGAATCAGCAGTGTGAGTACTCTGGCTGACAGTGGCAGAGAATCAGCAGTGTGAGTACTCTGGCTGACAGTGGCAGAGAATCAGCAGTGTGAGTACTCTGGCTGACAGTGGCAGAGAATCAGCAGTGTCAGTACTCTGGCTGACAGTGGCAGAGAATCAGCAGTGTGAGTACTCTGGCTGACAGTGGCAGAGAATCAGCAGTGTCAGTACTCTGGCTGACAGTGGCAGAGAATCAGCAGTGTGAGTACTCTGGCTGACAGTGGCAGAGAATCAGCAGTGTGAGTACTCTGGCTGACAGTGGCAGAGAATCAGCAGTGTCAGTACTCTGGCTGACAGTGGCAGAGAATCAGCAGTGTGAGTACTCTGGCTGACAGTGGCAGAGAATCAGCAGTGTCAGTACTCTGGCTGACAGTGGCAGAGAATCAGCAGTGTGAGTACTCTGGCTGACAGTGGCAGAGAATCAGCAGTGTGAGTACTCTGGCTGACAGTGGTGGAGAATCAGCAGTGTGAGTACTCTGGCTGACAGTGGCAGAGAATCAGCAGTGTGAGTACTCTGGCTGACAGTGGCAGAGAATCAGCAGTGTGAGTACTCTGGCTGACAGTGGCAGAGAATCAGCAGTGTGAGTACTCTGGCTGACAGTGGCAGAGAATCAGCAGTGTGAGTACTCTGGCTGACAGTGGCAGAGAATCAGCAGTGTCAGTACTCTGGCTGACAGTGGCAGAGAATCAGCAGTGTGAGTACTCTGGCTGACAGTGGCAGAGAATCAGCAGTGTCAGTACTGTGGCTGACAGTGGCAGAGAATCAGCAGTGTCAGTACTCTGGCTGACAGTGGCAGAGAATCAGCAGTGTGAGTACTCTGGCTGTCAGTGGCAGAGAATCAGCAGTGTGAGTACTCTGGCTGACAGTGGCAGAGAATCAGCAGTGTGAGTACTCTGGCTGACAGTGGCAGAGAATCAGCAGTGTGAGTACTCTGGCTGACAGTGGCAGAGAATCAGCAGTGTGAGTACTCTGGCTGACAGTGGCAGAGAATCAGCAGTGTGAGTACTCTGGCTGACAGTGGTGGAGAATCAGCAGTGTGAGTACTCTGGCTGACAGTGGCAGAGAATCAGCAGTGTGAGTACTCTGGCTGACAGTGGCAGAGAATCAGCAGTGTGAGTACTCTGGCTGACAGTGGCAGAGAATCAGCAGTGTGAGTACTCTGGCTGACAGTGGCAGAGAATCAGCAGTGTGAGTACTCTGGCTGACAGTGGCAGAGAATCAGCAGTGTCAGTACTCTGGCTGACAGTGGCAGAGAATCAGCAGTGTGAGTACTCTGGCTGACAGTGGCAGAGAATCAGCAGTGTGAGTACTCTGGCTGACAGTGGCAGAGAATCAGCAGTGTGAGTACTCTGGCTGACAGTGGCAGAGAATCAGCAGTGTGAGTACTCTGGCTGACAGTGGCAGAGAATCAGCAGTGTCAGTACTCTGGCTGACAGTGGCAGAGAATCAGCAGTGTCAGTACTCTGGCTGACAGTGGCAGAGAATCAGCAGTGTGAGTACTCTGGCTGACAGTGGCAGAGAATCAGCAGTGTGAGTACTCTGGCTGACAGTGGCAGAGAATCAGCAGTGTGAGTACTCTGGCTGACAGTGGCAGAGAATCAGCAGTGTCAGTACTCTGGCTGACAGTGGCAGAGAATCAGCAGTGTCAGTACTCTGGCTGACAGTGGCAGAGAATCAGCAGTGTCAGTACTCTGGCTGACAGTGGCAGAGAATCAGCAGTGTCAGTACTCTGGCTGACAGTGGCAGAGAATCAGCAGTGTGAGTACTCTGGCTGACAGTGGTGGAGAATCAGCAGTGTGAGTACTCTGGCCGACAGTGGCAGAGAATCAGCAGTGTCAGTACTCTGGCTGACAGTGGCAGAGAATCAGCAGTGTGAGTACTCTGGCTGTCAGTGGCAGAGAATCAGCAGTGTCAGTACTCTGGCTGACAGTGGCAGAGAATCAGCAGTGTCAGTACTCTGGCTGACAGTGGCAGAGAATCAGCAGTGTCAGTACTCTGGCTGACAGTGGCAGAGAATCAGCAGTGTCAGTACTCTGGCTGACAGTGGCAGAGAATCAGCAGTGTGAGTACTCTGGCTGACAGTGGCAGAGAATCAGCAGTGTCAGTACTCTGGCTGACAGTGGCAGAGAATCAGCAGTCAGTACTCTGGCTGACAGTGGCAGAGAATCAGCAGTGTCAGTACTCTGGCTGACAGTGGCAGAGAATCAGCAGTGTCAGTACTCTGGCTGACAGTGGCAGAGAATCAGCAGTGTCAGTACTCTGGCTGACAGTGGTGGAGAATCAGCAGTGTCAGTACTCTGGCTGACAGTGGCAGAGAATCAGCAGTCAGTACTCTGGCTGACAGTGGCAGAGAATCAGCAGTGTCAGTACTCTGGCTGTCAGTGGCAGAGAATCAGCAGTGTCAGTACTCTGAATCAGCAGTGTCAGTACTCTGGCTGACAGTGGCAGAGAATCAGCAGTGTGAGTACTCTGGCTGACAGTGGCAGAGAATCAGCAGTGTCAGTACTCTGGCTGACAGTGGTGGAGAATCAGCAGTGTCAGTACTCTGGCTGACAGTGGCGGAGAATCAAAAGTGTCAGTACTCTGGCTGACAGTGGCAGAGAATCAGCAGTGTCAGTACTCTGGCTGACAGTGGCAGAGAATCAGCAGTGTCAGTACTCTGGCTGACAGTGACAGAGAATCAGCAGTGTGAGTACTCTGGCTGACAGTGGCAGAGAATCAGCAGTGTGAGTACTCTGGCTGACAGTGGCAGAGAATCAGCAGTGTGAGTACTCTGGCTGACAGTGGCAGAGAATCAGCAGTGTCAGTACTCTGGCTGACAGTGGCAGAGAATCAGCAGTGTGAGTACTCTGGCTGACAGTGGCAGAGAATCAGCAGTGTGAGTACTCTGGCTGACAGTGGCAGAGAATCAGCAGTGTCAGTACTCTGGCTGACAGTGGCAGAGAATCAGCAGTGTGAGTACTCTGGCTGACAGTGGCAGAGAATCAGCAGTGTGAGTACTCTGGCTGACAGTGGCAGAGAATCAGCAGTGTGAGTACTCTGGCTGACAGTGGCAGAGAATCAGCAGTGTGAGTACTCTGGCTGACAGTGGCAGAGAATCAGCAGTGTGAGTACTCTGGCTGACAGTGGCAGAGAATCAGCAGTGTGAGTACTCTGGCTGACAGTGGCAGAGAATCAGCAGTGTCAGTACTCTGGCTGACAGTGGCAGAGAATCAGCAGTGTGAGTACTCTGGCTGACAGTGGCAGAGAATCAGCAGTGTGAGTACTCTGGCTGACAGTGGCAGAGAATCAGCAGTGTGAGTACTCTGGCTGACAGTGGCAGAGAATCAGCAGTGTGAGTACTCTGGCTGACAGTGGCAGAGAATCAGCAGTGTGAGTACTCTGGCTGACAGTGGCAGAGAATCAGCAGTGTGAGTACTCTGGCTGACAGTGGCAGAGAATCAGCAGTGTGAGTACTCTGGCTGACAGTGGCAGAGAATCAGCAGTGTGAGTACTCTGGCTGACAGTGGTGGAGAATCAGCAGTGTGAGTACTCTGGCTGACAGTGGTGGAGAATCAGCAGTGTCAGTACTCTGGCTGACAGTGGCAGAGAATCAGCAGTGTGAGTACTCTGGCTGACAGTGGCAGAGAATCAGCAGTGTGAGTACTCTGGCTGACAGTGGTGGAGAATCAGCAGTGTGAGTACTCTGGCTGACAGTGGCAGAGAATCAGCAGTGTGAGTACTCTGGCTGACAGTGGCAGAGAATCAGCAGTGTGAGTACTCTGGCTGACAGTGGCAGAGAATCAGCAGTGTGAGTACTCTGGCTGACAGTGGTGGAGAATCAGCAGTGTGAGTACTCTGGCTGACAGTGGTGGAGAATCAGCAGTGTGAGTACTCTGGCTGACAGTGGCAGAGAATCAGCAGTGTCAGTAATCTGGCTGACAGTGGTGGAGAATCAGCAGTGTGAGTACTCTGGCTGACAGTGGCAGAGAATCAGCAGTGTGAGTACTCTGGCTGACAGTGGCAGAGAATCAGCAGTGTGAGTACTCTGGCTGACAGTGGTGGAGAATCAGCAGTGTGAGTACTCTGGCTGACAGTGGCAGAGAATCAGCAGTGTGAGTACTCAGGCTGACAGTGGCAGAGAATCAGCAGTGTGAGTACTCTGGCTGACAGTGGCAGAGAATCAGCAGTGTGAGTACTCTGGCTGACAGTGGTGGAGAATCAGCAGTGTCAGTACTCTGGCTGACAGTGGCAGAGAATCAGCAGTGTGAGTACTCTGGCTGACAGTGGCAGAGAATCAGCAGTGTGAGTACTCTGGCTGACAGTGGTGGAGAATCAGCAGTGTGAGTACTCTGGCTGACAGTGGCAGAGAATCAGCAGTGTGAGTACTCTGGCTGACAGTGGCAGAGAATCAGCAGTGTCAGTACTCTGGCTGACAGTGGCAGAGAATCAGCAGTGTCAGTACTCTGGCTGACAGTGGTGGTTTGCACCAGGTTTTTAATGTTGAGTGGGTCTGGAAAACAATTTGGTTTTTATTGTGGGTTTTATTGTGGGTTTTTATTGTGGGTTTTTATTGTGGGTTTTATTGTGGGTTTTTATTGTGGGTTTTTATTGTGGGTTTTATTGTGGGCTTTACTGCCCGGCCTTACTGTGGCTCTGGGTGGCCTTACTGTAGGCTCTTATGGGCCTATCGTGGCTCCACTGTGGCCTTATCTGGCCTTACTGTGGCTCTACTGTGGCTTTCTTACTCAGGGTGGTCTTTACTGTGGTCTTACTGTGGTCTTACTGTGGTTACTGGCCTTACTGTGCCCTCTATTCTGTGGTCTTACTGTGGCTTACTGTGGTCTTATCTGGGCCTCACTGTGGCCTTATCAGGGCTACTGCTATGGTGGCCTACTACTGTGGGCCCTTTACTGTGGGTCTTTACTGGTTTGTGCTTACTGTGGACTATCCCCTATCACGGTCCATCGGCCTTATCTGTGGCCTTATCAGGCCTTTACTGTGGCCTTACTGGTATCTGTCTTATGTCCTTACTGTGGCCTTATCATCTACTTGGGTCCTATCATGTGGCTACTGTACTCTATCTGGCTCATACTGTGGGTCCCTTACTGTGGCCCTTTTTATTGTGGTTTTTGCTTTATTGTGGGTTTTTTTGTGGGTTTTATTGTTTTTTGTGGGTTTTATTTTGGGTTTTATTGTGGGTTTTATTTTAGGTTTTATTGTTGTTTTTATTGTGGGTTTTATTTTGGGTTTTATTGTAGTATTTTATTGTGGGTTTTCAATTCTGACCAGAAATGTCTTGGGACTTTTTTTTTTTGGTTGGTGGTGGGGGGGTTATTTTGGTGGGTAATATGTGCTGTGATTGTTATTATGTGTACCTGTGCCTGAACCTACTGACATACATACTGATATACATATTTATATACATGCATACATACATACATACATACTTGGCTAACACATTGAGGTCCGTAGTTCGATACCCGGTACGGGTGGAAATATTGGAGCGTGTTTCACCTAGCAGTAATTAGGTACCTGAATGATAGTCACCTTACACCTGCTGTCAGTATTCAGCTAGCAGTAAGTAGGCACATACTTGGGTGTTAGGTGACTGGTGTGGGTTGCATCCTGAGGACAAAATTAACCTATGTTGTGGGAAATGCTCTGCATAACCAGGGACTTGAAGATAAGATTTTGTTGGATTTTTAACCCCGGTGGGTTAGCCACCCAGGATAACCCAAGAAAGGCAGTGCGTCATCGAGGGACTGTCTGTCTTATTTCCATTGTGGTCCTTTGATTTTGTACCCCAGGATGCCACCCACACCAGTCAACTTACACCCAGGTACCTACTTGCTAGGTGAATGGGACAACAGATGTTAGGAAACATGCGCAATGTTAACAACCTTACATGGGATCGAACCACGGACACTCATTGTGTGAGGCGAGAGCGTTGCCTACCAGGCCACGGGCCACGTTTCTATGTAGTCTGTCATTGATGTCATTTATTGTCTGTATAAATTGTAGCATGTAGAAATAAATATTATTTTCAGAAAGCTATCCAAGAGTGATTAAACATGGCTGGGCATTCTGTTCCGATTGACTTCAGGGTTAATCCTGCAAAAGTTTCCAACCCAGGTAGGTAATAACGAAAGGCTTTTGTTTTTATAATCATTTTTAATGTTAATCAACACGTGCAAATGCAAACTTTATTGCTCTAAAGTGGAATACGGTTTATTATACAATTTGAGTGATTGATATACAGCCTCTCCTCACTTAGCGACGTACTCGTTTACTGATGACTCGGACTTAGGACGGGCTCTCTGACCAGTATGCATACCTAAATAATGTATAATAGAGCTGATTTCGTCTATTCTGTTTATTTCAGTATACAGTATATACATGTACTTAAGAATACACCAGAAATGTTATAAATGGTGCAAACGTAACATTAAAACAATATCAAAGATAGTTGACACAAACTCTCCACCATTCTAGTATGCTCCTCACTTAACGATGAATTCGTTTACCAACATGGTCTTAGGAACGTAACTCCATCGTTAACTGAGGAGATGCTGTATACTACTATTCAGCCGGGGATTGAAGATCACACACTGAGTGTTCGTGGTTCTATCCCAAGCCCGGTGGAAACATTGGGCCTGTTTCCTTACATGTGCTGTCGCTGTTCACCTAGCAGTAAGTAGGTATTTGGGTGTTAGTTGATTGGTGTGGGTGGCATCCTGACTTACTTGGGTTATCCTGGGTGGCTAATCCTCCCTGGGTTGTACTAGAGGGCTAACCCTCCTCTAGGTTAAAAATCCAAACATCTTACAGAAAGTCCATAGATATGCATAACATTTTGAGCAGTATTAAAACTAAATTACGATTGCAATTGAGAAAAAGAACACGTACATGGTTTTTAAGATATACAGTAGTCCCCCCCATTTCCATGGGGATACCTTCCAAGACCTACCGTGGATACCTGAAACCGGGGATAGTGGGGAACCCTATACAGCCTCTCCTAACTTAATGATGGAGTTCCGTTCCTAAGAGCACATTGGTAAACAAATTCGTCACTATGTGAGGGGCATACTATAATGGTAGTGGGTTTGTGGCAGCCATCTTTGATATTGTTTTAATGTTGCCTTTGCACCATTTATAACATTTCTGGTACATTTTTAAATGTTTATACATGAGTATAATGCATTAAACAGAATAGAGGAAATCATCTTTAATATATATTATTTAGGTAAGCATACTGGTCAGAGAGCCCGTCATAAGCCTGAGTCGTCAGTAAACAAGTACAGTGGTACCTCGAGTTACGAACTTAATTCGTTCCAGAAAGCTGTTCCCATAAGGAATAATGTAAATTAGATTAGTCCATTTCAGACCCCCAGAAATACACATACAAATGCATTAACAAAAATACACTTACATAATTGTTCGAGTTGGAAGCTGTTCGAAACTCAAGGTACCACTGTATATATCGCTAAGTGAGGAGAGGCTGTATACAAGTCATTTTTCATTTAAATTATGCAAAATAAGTCTAGAATTATCACTGTTTCACTGATGGGAAGCACTTCACAGCTTCTCTTAGGCTTTGAAGAACTGCCACCATCACTGCTTTTGCACTTTGGGGTCATTATTAAGCAAAATTAAGAGTTATTTTTGGGCCACGGTAAACAATGGATAACTGAAATGGTGGATACCGAATCCATGGATACGGGTGGTAGATGTGTGTCTGTATTTTTCTATCCTGAGAAGAAGAAACGTTTAGGGACAATAGTCTCCTCAGTAAAGGTTCCTTGATGCTGGCCACAGGATCTTGGTCAAAGAAATTGGACATGTGCACCATGTCCTTGGATTGAACTTAATGCCTCCCATCCTCCAGGCATTATATGACCCATACAGGTTTATCATTCCCCCATGAATGTAATGCTAATATATAATATGGAGTTTAGTAATACGTACAGGCGGGCCCCACTTATACAGCAGGGCTGCTGCTGTGAAGCAAAAATTGCTGTAAAGTGAGTTGTAGCCTTTTTCCTCTTTCAAAGGTAAATAGGCCTGGTAACATGTTTATACTATCATATATTCAATAAGCAATATATCTAGGCCTAAAAAATGTATATACAACCAGAATGCTGTAAAGTGAAGCACTGTGATGTAGTGCTCTCCTATATTGGTGGACATTATCAAATTGGCAAACCTGGCTGTCTTCTACCAAGGTAGGGTGACCGGGGGAAAAAAATAAAGCACTTGTATTATTCAATAGGTATCTTGCCAGTTTACTTTATTCCAAGTATATCCCCTTTATTGTAAGTGATTTTCGAACAGTTGCATTACTTAGCTGTTGTAGCTTCTAAGGTTTAAATAATAAGATATTACAAGAACCCCAATGGAAATAAATCTTGGGTTTTTTTTTTTTTTTTTTTTGGGGGGGGGAGGGTTTGTCCTAGGTAATTTACATTATGTATGATAATTGTACTTGTGTGTACGTTTGCCTAAATAAACTTCAGTGCACAGACATTACAGTTCAGACAGTGCTTCAGTCTGCTGCGTCATCGCCTATCCTTCAGAGTACAGGCACTCTACTATCCACCTCTAGTACACAAGTTTACCTAACCAGCTTCTGTAAATTCCTCCATAAATGTTATATACCTTACATGTATGCCAGCAGCACATTATATATCTATACCATATTTTCTTTTTCAGTGGAGAGGAAAACTTTGTTGCAGGATCTGTTACCGCTCATTGAACCTTTCACAGGACCCTTAATTGAGGTAAGTTCTGTGTTCAGTATACAGTGGACCCCCGCTTAACGATCACCTCCCAATGCGACCAATTATGTAAGTGTATTTGTGAGTGCGTTTGTACGTGTATGTTTGGGGGTCTGAAATGGACTAATCTACTTCACAATATTCCTTATGGGAACAAATTCGGTCAGTACTGGCACCTGAACATACTTCTGGAATGAAAAAATATCGTTAACCGGGGTCCACTGTACTTCGTGTCTACTTACTTTTATTTTACTACAATATTTCACTATTTTACTATTTCCATTATTTATTTTGCTTATTTATACAGGACCCCAATGGAAATAAGTCACTTAGTCTGACTTTTTTTGGGTTATCCCAGGTTCTCTACACATATGCTGCTATGTATGATAATCTATGTAACTGTATTTGTGTATACAGTGGTACCTCGAGTTACGAACTTAGTTCCAGAAGGCTGTTTGAGTGCTGATACCGAACAAATTCGTTCCCATGGGGAATAATGTAAATTTGATTAGTCCTTTTCAGACCACCAAAAATACACTTCCAAAAGCACTTACAAAAATACACTTAAATAATTGTTCGAGTTGGGATCTGTTCGAAACTCGATGTACCACTGTACCTGAATAAACTTATTTAGTCACCTACTAGCTGTGTCCTATCAAGGTAGGATAACCCAAAGAAAATACATGAGTAGTCTCTTTCACTCTAGCTGCCTTTGCAGAAATGCAAATGCATTATATGCCATTTGAAAGTTTATTGCTTTTGTAATTTGTTCAGCTATCAAACCTTTGGGGCCCAGTCCCTGGATCCATTATGTACCTGTGTAATCTTTTGACTACTGCCGACAGAAAGGGTATTCGGTGCATAATGAAGAAAATAAACTAATTATAGGCCTGTGGTGCCCCCACTGAACTTCAACATCCCCAGACGACAAAAATTTATGCACGAAGTACCCACATGTAGGAGATCAAAACTTATAATGATGTTTTGGTCCAACTTGAACCATTAGCTAGTCTGTGTAACGTGTTAATATACATAACTAGTTACAACTATTATCACATTGAATGTGTTCACATTATGTTAATATGCCATGTCTAGTTTTCAGTAGTGTGTAAGCATTAATATTAGTCTGTCTGAAATGCTTAAGTATTTCAGTGGCTTTCTTTGTATTTTAATAATATTTTATTTTATTCTTATAAACCTCCACCTTGACTACCTCGTATTAGTATTAACATTAAATAAGATTTTAATAACAGTAACCACTATTATCTTGTCTAGATTTAAGTAGTTATGTACTAGGATTAGTCTGCCCGAAATGCCCCGGCATGATAGTGACTTTCTTTGTACTTAGCAAACCAAAATTGTAATTATACATTGTAACCTTTGCAGAGAAATAAATTTTTAGCTTTATCTTTATATGTAAATTAGGGTAATATTTACGAAGGGATTCAGGGAAACCAGCAGGCCGGACTTGAGTCCTGGAGGTGGGAAGTGTTAATGTTCCAGTTTTATAACTGTAGTGTAAGCGTGCCTCTGACAAGACAGTGATGGAGTGAATGATGGTGAAAGTTTTTCTTTTCCGGGCCACCCTGCCTTGGTGGAAAATGACCAATGTGTTAATAAAATAAAAAATATCACACATTGTATATTTTGCAAAGAAAGGAAAATTTAATTTGATACAAATTGGGCGATAATGTTACAAGTTTGTCTTCTATATTCTCGTTATTTGTATATTGCTCCCGATGTGGTATTGTGCCTTTTTATTACAGATACAGTTTTTTTTTTTTCATAGTATACAGTGTGTGATTTACATATTATGAAGTGCAGAACAACAACTATAAAAAAATAATGGAATTTCACTAATAATCAAAACTGGAATTCTTCTCTACCGAACTTATTAAAGCTATGTAGCATGAACAGATAGATTAGTCAGTTTTCTTATACGTATTTGTTGTAACTCGTCTAATGACCATGTTAGATTAATTACATTTTTTATTTTGACAAATTACATGGTTGTACAGAGGAATATAATAGTTGGGTGTACATGCCAAAAGCCCCTCTGTATGCTGAGCATTTTGGGCAAACTTAAAGATTAACTTAAGAATAGAAAAATTTCTACACTGTTATTGCCTTATTAATCTTAAGTTAATCTTAAGTTTGCTCAAAATGCTGTGCATATAAAGGAACTTTTCGCACGTACACCCAGTTGTTATACTTCTTTGTTTAAATATGCATACTGTGATATCACCTGTTAACTGTGATCTTATTGCTGTTATAGAGTACAAACAGTGACGGAGTGAGTGATGGTGAAAGCGTGACTTCTTTTTTTGGAGTCACCCTGTATTGTTAACCCTTTCAGGGTCCGTCCCGTAGATCTACGGCTGGTCGGTGAGTGTCCAAACCGTAGATCTACGCCAAAATTCTAGCGCCGTCAAATTTAGCGCGAAAGCGCTCATAGGCCTACATATGAGAGAATGGGTCTGCGCGGTGGGTGTGCGCCATAAACAAAAAATCTAGGCGCCTGCATAGCATTGTGGGAACGCCGGCTCAGTCACCCTTGTTCACCATGTCTCGTCGCAAGTCAGCTCTGACTCCCCGGAAAATTGGGACTCTCCTCTTCCTGTCTGATAGTTCTGACACTGATGGAAGTGGAAATGAAGACGAATTCTACGGCTTTGATGAGTTAGTGACCGAAAATAATGACCAGGATATCGATAATAGTGCAGAAAACCCCGACGATCCTCGACCTTCTACCTCTGGTGTGGGCACTCGTGACTCACGGTCGGTTGTTCCTAAACGTAAGAGAAAACTAATATTTTCCCGTGGCCTGGCCTCTGACTTCAGTAATGACGATGATTCTGACGTGGATTGTGATTTTATTGCGCTCGACGATCATTCGAGTAGTGATAGTGAGGAAACATATTCACCAGTGAAGCGTCGGTATGTGCGCCGCCGCATGCGCTCGGGTAGTGTACCCTATGCTATGCCCAGGGGACGGAGTACATCCCGTAGTACATCCCGGAGTACATCCCGTGGCCCTACACCCGTTTTAGGTAGTGATAGTGAGGATGATGTGGCTACACTTGGCATGGATGGGCCACAGACATCAGTGGATGGTGTTAGTGGGGCTGGTGGTGGTAGTGGCACCGCCATGCGTGACTCGCTGTGCCACGCGGGAACCCACGCTGCTGACTCGTCAGTTCAAGGACAAAGCGGAGCGTCACCCACCAGCCCGCCACAACCACCCGTACAACCAGCCTATGATGTCCAGTATCCACCAGCAAACCGTATCTGGGATTGGCAGCAAAATCCCAATTTTGTTCCCAGCCCTCACCACTTTGATGACTCGCAAAGTGGAATTCTACCTACCTGTCCCCTTGGAACCACGGCCAATGAACTGGAATTCTTTGAATTATTCTTTGACCAGCCATTGATGGAAACTATTGTCAGGGAAAGTAATAAGTATTTTCAGTACACCATGGCAAATACGATCTTATCACCACAGTCAAGACTACACAGGTGGAAAGAGACGACTGTTGCAGAAATGTATTTGCTTTTTGCAACAATAATGCTTATGCCTCACGTCTATAAGCATAATATAAAAGCATACTGGTCCACAGATCGGCTAATTTGTACCCCATCCTTCAGTGAAATAATACCAGTGAACAGGTTTATCTTACTCTTACGTATGTTGCACTTCTCTGACAAAACCAGGCCTGACAGAAGTGACAGGTTATACAAGATTAGAAATGTTTTCATGTATCTCAAACAAAAGTTCAGGATATACTTTTATCCATTCAAGAATCTTGTAATTGACGAGTCTTTGATTTTGTTCAAAGGTAGACTGTCATTCAAGCAGTATATACCGAGCAAGAGGAACCGCTTTTGTATAAAATTGTTTGTACTCTGTGATTGTGACAGTGGCCTGGTGTTGGATATTGTTGTATACACGGGTAGTAAAACATTGAAAGATACCAAGATGTTATTGGGTATATCAGGTGACGTAGTGAGAAACATGATGGCACCTTATCTTGGTAAGGGCCATACATTATATACCGATAACTGGTACACAAGCCCATTACTCAGTGATTTCATGCGAGTGAACAAGACAGATGTGTGTGGCACAGTGCGTTCTAATCGTAAACATATGCCCAGGCTCAACGCAGGTGTTCGTGGTGATGACGTGCAGGTGTTTACTGCCAATGACATCATGGCATTACGGTGGCATGACAAACGAGATGTCACATTGTTGACAACCATTCACCGTAATGAAATGCAAGACAGTGGCAAAGTTGATCGAGTGACTAATGAACGTATTCGAAAACCAGTGACAGTGATTGATTATACACAAAACATGCGCTTGGTTGACAAGTGTGACATGCAGATTGGTTTTGTTGACTGTGTTCGTAAGAGTTACAAGTGGTACATGAAACTTTTCTTCCATCTCATGGACATTTCAATGCTGAATGCATATAATATGTACCAAATAAAGACTGGTAACAGACCACCGTATGGTGAATTTTGTTTGTCTGTTGTCAGACAACTCATAATGAAGTACCAGGTAACAACACCTGCAATACAACATGGTCCTCGAATTCATCACAATATACCCAAGCGTTTGAGAAGAGAAGGTGATCATTTCATAATACAGCTTCCTTCAACTCAAAAGAAATTTGCTCAGAAGAGATGCATTGTCTGTGCACAAACAAAACGACGGCAACAAAGACGCAAAGACACTCGGTTTATGTGTGAGGAATGTAAGGTGCCTCTGTGCATGGTGCCTTGTTTCAAGGAGTTCCACAAGCTCCAGCAGTTCTAAAACCATGTCCAGTGATTGTAAATATGTAAATATATGATAGAACATTAGTATTATACAATATTTGTGCATGTTTATTGTAATAAACAACAGTGGTAAACAATAATATGATAATAACTTTAGTGCGGTTATTGTGTTCAATACAGTGAGTTTATATATATAAATTATATACAGTATTGGTCTCTCAGGCCCCAAATGTTAGTAGGAATAGAAAAAAATTGGAAAAGAAAAGAAAAAACAACTAAAACAACAAAATAATATAATACGCGTATGTGGAATTCGTCGATGTTGCCGCCACCACATCATTTTCTACAAACTTCTTGGCACTGTATCTCGGTAAGTACTGATCAGATTCTAATTTTTTTTGTTTTATTACCTTCACAAAAATATGCTCTTTAATTCTGTAAGAAAAAATAATTTTTTTTTTTTTCAAAATTTCTTGGACACTGGTGCGTGACTTCAGATTTTGGCCTTGGACCCTGAAAGGGTTAAGCACAAAGAAAGTCACTGCACTTGCCACTTTCAAAACTCAGGTCTGCTTAACCAGTTTTCACTGAATTCTTTCACAGAGATTACTATATTCACACTTAGAGGCAGATTTCTTAACTGTTAAACAGTCTTCTGTTTTATCTCTACTGTTAGTGCTACCATCCTGAGTGACTGTTGTCTCACAGCTACTTATTATCATCTTATTTTTTAACCCATTACTATAATCTTATTTTTTAGCCTGTTGCTATAATCTTATTTTTTAGTCTGTTGTTATAATTTTATATTTTTTTTTAATTCATCAGTCACGTCCTGTAATGGCAGGATGACCCAAGAAAAAAACTCCTTCATTCAGTCAGTCTTTCCGGAAGTGTGGTCACGCACGCACATGCATACATGTAAACTCACGCACACACAGTACAGTAATGGGTGTATAAACTATACATACATGAATAACCCAAGTACCTATATAAATTAACTACTGTACGTATATAGATTATTAGTAACTACATAAATTGATTTTTTTCCTCCATGTTTACTGATAAAGACAATCATTTTTTTATTTTAATATTGTTTTACAGTATTTTTCTTTGGGTTCTTCCCAGCCCGGGCATATCAACAAGCCTCAAGCGATTTTTTTTTTATCAGTGCATATATGTATCTATAGATTTATATCAGTTCACAGCAAGATTCAAAACTGATCTTGATGGTTTTGTTTCCTGTAAGAAAGTGATGTACAGGAAATGTCATTATTGTGACTTATACAGTGGTGCCCAGAGTTTCAGCCATAATTCGTTCCAGAAGGCTGTTCGAGTGATGTTACCGAACAAATTTGTTCCCACAAGGAATAATGTAAATCAGATTAGTCCGTTTCAGAACCCCAAAAATATACTTACAAAAGCACTTACAATAATACACTTACATAATTGTTCGAGTTGGGAGCTGTTCGAAACTTGGGGTACCACTGTATGTATAATAACATTTGACGTGTTTGAGTGTGAGCAAAGTAATGTTTATAAAGGGATTCAGGAAAATCGGTTAGCCGGACTTGTCCTGGAGGTGGAAAGTACAGTGCCTGCACCCTGAAGGAGGGATGTAGATACATTGCTGTTTTTTTAATGGTAGTGTTACCATGCCTCAGGCAAGACAGTGATGGAGTGAATGATGATGAAAGTGTTTCTTCTTTTTCTGGTCACCCATCCTCGGTGAGAAATGGCTGATGTTTTAATGAAAAACTTTACAAATAACATTTATAACTCTACATTGCAGACATCATTGTGTGAGGTGCCAGGCGGCTCTCATGTGGCACTCTACTGCTCTGACACTATGACACTAGCAGTTAAGCTCTATTTCAATGGACTGATCTCTGCTACTGTGGAGTATTACACAGATGAAGTTAATGAACACAAGATATCTAATGATGTAAGTATTTTAGTTTTTCGTAATAATGGTAAAATTACTGGCAGAATGTTACGTAATGGAGAACAAGCCACATGGGGATGGAATTCTTCAGCTTTAGACCTCTTGCACTTTAGACCTCTCGCACTTTTGCATCATCAGGAGCTATGCATGTTGCAAGACAGCAAGAGATAGGAGGGGAAATTCTCCAACACAAGGTGGAAGGTATTAATGGTGGCCCATGACAGATGCAACCAGTGTGACATTTTTGTGTCATTGTTTTGCTTGTCAAAGCTCTGGAAAGCAAAACATTGCCTCATAAAATGTCACATTAATTGCATTTGTGTCCGTTTACCTAATATTTATTTTTTATTTTTGCACATGACATATTTACTGTTGTGTAGAAGCCTGTATAGTAAGATTAGAGTAATAAAATGCACTGGAACCTCAAGTTTCGTACAAAATTCATTCCAGAGGCTGTTTGAGTGCCGTTACTGAAGGAATTTGCTCCCATAATGAGTAATATAAATTAGATGAGTGTTTCAGACCCCTAAAAATACACTTAAGCACTTACAATAATACACTTACATAATTGTTTGAGTTGGGAGCTGTACGAAACTTGGGGTACCATTGTACTTCATATTTTATAAGCAGAACAGATTTATTGTCCATGGTAGTATTACCATGGGAAAGTGAAGATAACATTTTCCTTATTGAGGATTCTTATATTCATTTATTTTCATGTTAATTCCCCTTCATTATCTCTGCTATTTTCTGTTTTTATTCTTTTCTTAATATTTTTTTTTGTCTTCATTACTCGTGCCTTTATTTTTCCTACGTTCAGCTTAATCAGTTTTCCAGATTTGCTGAGGCAATATTTAATTTTGTCTTTATGTTCTTGTTTTTCAATCTCATCAGTTAGTTTGGCTAGTATCATCCATTGTGTAAATTACCTAGGATAACTCAGTCAGACAAATGGCTTATTTCCATTGGGATTAGGTTTGATTAGGTAAGATTGGTTAGGTTAGGTATGATTGGTTAGGAAACAGGGCAAGTATTTCCTGATGTGGGTCTGAGTCATGTGATGTCCCGCTCACTGGTGCTTTAGGTCATCTTACTGAGGTGAATATATTTATTGTAAGAAGTCTGAATAAATGTAGAATGGGTATAATTGAAAGCTGCTGTATTAGCGAGATGCTGTAAAGCCGGGCCCTCCGGTTCGTAGCTTTCCTTTATAAATCTTTATTTAATCTGGGTAATGATAATCACTGTGACTTAATTGCAATATGTTATTTCCATGCAATGTGTGAACATGTTATATTAGAGTGAATGGAGATGAGAGATTTTTTTGATTTGAGATACTGTTGGAGTGTAAGCAAGGTAGCATTTATGCATGGATTCAAGGAAACTGGATAGCAGGACTTGAATCCTGGAGGTAGGGAGTACAGTGCCTACACTCTGAAGGATGTTGCAGTGCAGAGGGTCATTTGAATTGTTATATCTGGTAAGATGGTGATTGAATAAATAATTTTTTGTGGGGGGCAGGGGGGTGTCTTCCATCCATTGTGAGAAATGGCTGATGAGTTAAACAAATTAAATTTTATATTGTGGTTAGCTTTGCTTTCTCCCTCATTATAAGCTCCCTAATTTGCATATATTTTAGTGCAAAGTGCACTATAATTATAATAATAGGCTCTCTAAATGTTTTCACAACCTTCTTCCTTTTGCCTTTTTCACCTACAACTGCAAATTTTTTTTTTTGTTTGATTATTGCTTGGTCTTTTTTTTATTGACCTTTTTCTACATATCAAAGGTACTTAAGGATTTATTTGCTCTGTTCTTCATTCATTCTTATACAATGAAACCTCTACTTACGAGTGCATCCACATGCAAGTTTTTCCAGGTACAGTGGAGCCTCAAAAATCGAACTTAATCCGTTCCAGGAGCTAGTTCTAAATTCGAAAAGTCTGAAATTCGAAGCAATATTTCCCATAAGAAATATTGGAAATACAATTAATCCATTCCAGAAACCCAGAAATATTCACACAAAAAATACATTTTATAGAGATTAATTACAGTTTTACATACAACAAATACTATAGTTTTTAATTATGTATAGTAATACATATAAAATAACATTTTTACTTACCTTTATTGAAAATTGGTGATGGCATCTGGAAGATAGGGAGGAGGAGAGAGGGAGTTGGGGTTAGTGTTTGGAAGGAGAATCCCCCCTTGTGACCCATGCCTTATGATTAGCTTTCCACAAGACACATAACTTGTTCTTAAAGACATTGTTTTTCTTAAACACTGGGATTTTCTGAATGATACACAAGTAAAGGCTTCACTTTAAAATCACCACTAGCATTAGCACAGAACAAAAGAGTAAGCCTGTCTTTCATAGGTTTGTATCCTGGCAGTGCCTTTTCCTCCTATGTGATGAAGGTCTTTTTTGGCATTTTCTTCCAGAACAGGCCTGTTTCGTCACAATTAAACACTTGTTCAGGTTTGAATTCTTCACTGTCTATGTACCCCTTAAACTCCTGTATAAACTTCTCAGCTGCCCGTTTGTCTGAACTGGCTGCCTCACCATGTCTTACAACATTGTGTATGCCACTATGCTTCTTAAATCTGTCAAACCAGCCTCTGCTGGCCTTAAATTCACTATCAGCACTGGTTCCAGGAGTTTTCTGTACCAGATCAGCATGCAACTTCCTTGCCTTTTCGCAAATAATCGTCTCTGAAACACTATCACCTGCAATCTCTTTATCCTTGATCCACACCAGCAACAACTTCTCAACCTCTTCAACTATTTGTGGTCTTTTTTTGGTTAGCACAACATCAGCTTCCTTGATTTGTTCTTTCTTTGACAGGATAGAACCGATGCTCGACTTGTTTTTCCCATACATCCTGGCAAGCTCAACAAGTCTCACACCACTCTCATACTTCTGTATTATTTCCTTCTTCACATCTATGGTGTTTCTCACTTTCTTTACCACAGGGGTACCACTAGCAAGTTTCTTTGGGCCCATGGCAGCTTATTTCACAGTCCCACAAGCACTAAACACAATGAAATAATCATAAAATGTGTGAATGAGAGCGCAGGTTAGTGTTCACTCAAGCATAAACAAAGCTAGACTGCTCACAGCGCCTGCGCGGGGACACGGGCAGAGCGGGCCGGGAGACAGGTCCTGTACCCGGTGGTCCGAAAATAGGGGCGCGTTCGATAATAGGGACACAGTTTGTCCGAAAAAATGGTCCTATTTTCGAAACGTTCGATACGTGATACGTTCGATTTTTGAGGTTCCACTGTACAAGCAGTTGCTCGGTCAATTTTTTGCTTCCAGATGCAAGCGGGCCTCAGGGGAGGTTCCTTGACGCTGGTGAGGGGCTCTTGCTCTTGGTCTAGGGAATTGAATTTGAATTGTTTGTTAGACTATCTTATTGAAACTTGGGCAATGTATGATGGAAAGATGCTTCTTAGCATACACCAAAAATGAAAGAAATCGGACCATAAATAGCGGAGTACACTTCTCGGTCATTAGCCTCCCCTTAGCGGTATATTTTCGTATGGTTTTTATGTTTGTATTCTCGTTTTTTTTATCTCTTTCAATAGAATGGAAGATATACTACAGAAATAGATATGATTTTGATTGGTTTCATGATGAAAAGTACCTTGAAATTGAGCTCAAAGTAGCAGAAATGTTCGATTCTTTGGCAATATTCAATGCAAATAAATGATGTCACCGTCCAATACCTGTCCGATTGGCACTGCCCCTCAACCTTCACATATTGGAAAGCTCTTCAGCACACTAGCAAAAGTGGGAGCAGACAATACGAGGTAGCAGTAGCAGACAACATGAAGCAGGAGTGGCAGACAACATGAGGAAGCAGTGGCAGACAACATATTAATAGGGAAATTATTGAACCATTTTCTCATGCCTGGAATTCCACTGGAATGAAGTAATTCCATTTCAGTTAATTTAAAGGAGGAAAATTGACTCTGCAAATGAGCAAATCCATATGCGAGCGAGGTTATGGAACGGATTAAACTCATAAGTAGAGGTTCCACTGTACTGCTAACAATAGTGAAAAATAGGCATAGAACAAGCTTTTATTGGGACAGTTTTTTATTTTTACATATTCATCTCCCACCATGGCAGGACAATTCGAAAAAGAAGACCTTAAAAAGATTTTCTTTTCACATTTAGTAGTTTATACATTAGAAGAAGTTACTAGCCCCTTGCTCCTGGCATTTTAGCCCCCTCTTAAGATACGCATGGCTTACAGAGGAGGAATTCTTCTCCACTTCCCATGGAGATGAAAGGAAATAAGCAAGAACAAGAACTATTAAGAAATAGAAGAAAACTCAGGTGGGTATGTCTACATATGCTTACATGTGTAACGAGACCTAAGTGTAAGTAGAAGTAGCAGGATATAAAGGACCCCAGTGGAAATAAGTAATTTGTTTGACCTTTTTTTTTGGTTATCCTGGGTTCTTTACACATATGCTGCTATATATGATAATTTGTATTCACCTAATTGTACTCGCCTAATTGTGGTTGCAGGGGTCGATACTCAGCTCCTGGCCCTGCCTCTTCACCAAATGCTACTAGGTTCTCTCTCTCCCTGCTCCACGAGCTTTATCATACCTCATCTTAAAGCTGTGTATGGTTCCTGCCTCCACTACATCACTCGCCAGACTGTTCCACTTCCTGACTGCTCTATGGCTGAAGAAAAACTCCCTAACATCCCTTTAACTCATCTGAGTCTTCAACTTCCAAGCGTGATCCCTTGTTTCTGTGTTCCCTCTCTGGAACATCCTGTCACTGTCCACCTTGTCTATTCCATGCAGTATTTTGTATGTTAACAAGTCTCCCCTAACCCTTCTGTCCTCTAGTGTCGTCAGGCCGATTTCCCTTAACCTTTCTTCGTAAGACATTCCCCTTAGCTTTGGAACTAACCTTGTCGCAAACCTTTGCACTTTCTCTAATTTCTTGATGTGCTTGACCCTGTGCGGGTTCCAAACTGGTGCTGCATACTCTAGTATGGGCTTGACGTACACAATGTACAGTGTCTTGAAAGATTCCTTGTACTCACCTATTTGTACTCACATATTTGTGGTTGCAGGGGTCGAGTCCTAGCTCCTGGCCCCGCCTCTTCACCGGTTGCTACTAGGCCCTCTCTCTCCCCGCTCCATGAGCTTTATCAAACCTCGTCTTAAAACTGTGTATGGTTCCTGCCTCCACTACGTCATTTTCTAGGCTATTCCACTGCCTTACAACTCTATGACTGAAGAAATACTTCCTACTATCTCTCTGACTCATTTGTGTCTTCAACTTCCAATTGTGGCCTCTTGTTTCTGTGTCCCCTCCCTGGAACATCCTGTCCTTGTCCACCTTGTCTATTCCACGCAGTATTTTATATGTCGTTATCATGTCTCCCCTGACCCTCCTGTCCTCCAGTGTCGTCAGGCTGACATTTGTGTATACCTACATAAACTTACCTGTTATCTTGTATGTTTAAGATAAAGAAAAGACACCAGCAATTGTACTTTTGTGTAAAACAATTACAGGTTTGTTTCACATTCATTTAGCAAGAGGGTATTACCTCCGTGGGTGAATGCTGTTTACCAGCTTATTGTATTGTTGAATTATGTGACCTTGGTTAGTTTGGCAAAATTGATATACAATACCAGAAAGGCCTAGGAACCAACGGTGCTGGTAAATTGGATTTGTACATATATCATATTAGATAGCAGTTATCTATTGCTGTTATTGACTTACTGTATTGTAGAAGATATTGTGATTATTGTTTTTGTGATTATTGTGATTATTATTGTGGTTATTATTATTGTAGTTATTATTACAGTAAGTCCTTGACTTACAAACATAATGGACCTTCTGAATTGTGTATATATTCATAATACAGGCATGCTTACACTCCAGTTATAAAACTGCAACATTAACACCCCTCCTTCAGAGTGCAGACACTGTACTTCCCATCTCCAGGACTCAAGTCTGGCGTGGTGGTTTCCCTGAATCCCTTCATAAATAGTATTACCTTGCTCACACTCCAACAGCACGTCAAGTCCTAAAAATCCTTTGCCTCCATTCGTACCTATCTAACACGCTCACACATGCTTCCTGGAAGTCCAAGCCCCTCTCACACAAAACCTCCTTTACCCCCTCCCTTCAACCTTTCCTAGGCTGACCTCTACTCCGCCTTCCCTCCATTACAGATTTGTACACTCTCAGTCATTCTGTTTTGTTCCTTCCTCTCTACATGTCCGAACCACCTCAACAACCCCTCGGCTCTCTGGATAATAGTTTTAGTAATCCTGCACCTCCTCCTGATTTCCAAACAACGAAATCTCTGCATTATATTCACACCACACATTGCCCTCAGACATGACATCTCCACTGCCTCCAGCCTTCTCCTTGTTGCAACATTCACTACCCATGTTTTACACCCATATAAGAATGTTGGTACAGTGGACCCCCGGTTAACGATATTTTTTCACTCCAGAAGTATGTTCAGGTGCCAGTACTGACCGAATTTGTTCCCATAAGGAATATCGTGAAGTAGATTAGTCCATTTCAGACCCCCAAACATACACGTACAAACACACTTACATAAATACACTTACATAATTGGTCGCATTCGGAGGTGATCGTTATGCGGGGGTCCACTGTATAACTATACTCTCACACATTTCCCTCTTTGCTTTCATGGACTAAATTCCTTGTCTCCATAGACTTCTCAGTGCACCACTCACCTTTTTCTCCTCATCATGTCTATGATTCACCTCATCTTTCATAGACCCATCTGCTGACATGTCCACTCAAATATCTATTCGAATACGTTCACCTCCTCCATACTCTCTCCCTCCAATCTGATATTCAATCTTTCATCACCTAATGTTTTTGTTATCCTCATAACCTTACTCTTTCTTGTATTCACCTTTAATTTTCTTCTTTTGCACACCCTACCAAATTCATCCACCAATCTCTGCAACTTCTCTTCAGAATCTCCCAAGAGCACAGTGTCATCAGCAAAGAGCAGCTGTGACAACTCCCACTTTGTGTGTGATTCTTTATCTTTTAACTCCACGCCTCTTGCCAAGACCCTCGCATTTACTTCTCTTACAACCCCATCTATAAATATATTAAACAACCACGGTGACATCACACATCCTTGTCTAAGGCCTACTTTTACTGGGTAATAATTTCCCTCTTTCCTACATACTCTAACTTGAGCCTCACTATCCTTGTAAAAACTCTTCACTGCTTTCAGTAACCTACCTCCTACACCATACACTTGCAACATCTGCCACATTGCCCCCCTATCCACCCTGTCATACGCCTTTTCCAAATCCATAAATGCCACAAAGACCTCTTTAGCCTCATCTAAATACTGTTCACTTATATGTTTCACTGTAAACACCTGGTCCACACACCCCCTACCTTTCCTAAAGCCTCCTTGTTCATCTGCTATCCTATTCTCCGTCTTACTCTTAATTCTTTCAATAATAACTCTACCATACACTTTACCAGGTATACTCAGCAGACTTATCCCCCTATAATTTTTGCACTCTCTTTTATCCCCTTTGCCTTTATACAAAGGAACTATGCATGCTCTCTGCCAATCCCTAGGTAGCTTACCCTCTTCCATACATTTATTAAATAATTGCACCAACCACTCTAGTTATCTTACCCTAACTGCCTCCTCCTTTAGTTTATAAACCTTCACCTCTCTCTTACTTGCTGCTTCTATTTTCCTTGTATTCCATCTACCTTTCACTTTCACTGTAGCTACAACTAAAAGTTATCTGATATATCAGTGGCTCCTGTATAAACATGTACATCCTGGAGTCTACCCAACAGTCTTTCATCTCGGGCAATGGTATGGTGATACTGACAAGATGTGGAAAAAGACAATTATGTACAGTTTAGGACATTTATTAAAGGAAACATTTTGCCGCGAGTGGCTTCTTCAGTCGTAATACAGAGACAACTAAGACAACGCATATATATAGTGGCAGGAGTCAGGTGAAGTGTAGTGTGGGTAGAGGTGGTAGTGGTAGTAGTAATAGTAGTGGAACTAAGGAGGCGAGATGGATGGCTAGAGAGGGACCTGTTGTCATCATGTAACAGCAGTTTCCAGAATGGGGTAATATCCTGATTAGCAATTTTGAGATACTTTAACTACCGGACTTTTGCTTAATAGTGTTACTGACAGTAATTAGTGCAGCTTCTATGCATTTTCTCCGTCTTAAATCATCGTCTTTAATCACTAGTTTAGCCTCACTGAATTTCATGAGTTAAATTCAGTGAGGCTAAACTAGTTGTCTCTGTATTACGACTGAAGAAGCCACAAGTGGCGAAACGTTTCCTTTAATAAATGTCCTGAACTGTAAATAAGTGTCTTTTTCCACAGTCTTTTATCTACTAATACATAATCCAACAAACTACTGTCATTATGCCCTACATCATATCTTGTATACTTATTTATCCTCTTTTTCTTAAAATATATACAGTGGACCCCCGGTTAACGAACTTTTTTCATTCCAGTAGTATGTTCAGGTGCCAGTACTGACCGAATTTTTTCCCATAAGGAATATTGTGAAGTAGATTAGTCCATTTCAGACCCCCAAACATACACGTACAAACGCACTTACATAAATACACTTACATAATTGGTCGCATTTGGAGGTGATCGTTAAGCGGGGGTCCACTGTATTACCTGTAACTAAATCCCTTTCTATACAAAGTTCCATGAAAAGGCTCCATTATCATTTACACCTGGCACCCCAAACTTACCTACCACACCCTCTCTAAATGTTTCTCCTACTGTAGCATTTAGGTCCCCTACCACAATTACTGTCTCACTTGGTTCGAAGGTTCCTATACATTCGCTTAACATCTCCCAAAATCTCTCTCCTCTACGCTCCTCTCTTCTCCAAGTGCATACACGCTTATATAATAATATAACGATACAGCCGGTTTGTCGAAAGAAAGAAGAAGATTCTCAATGTGTTGGTAAGTCAAGGACTTAATATGATTATTATTCATTACTGATTATTGGTAATTATTGATATTAGAAGATGAAAGAAATGAAATAAAAATGTTTGACATTTCTTAATTAGATTGTCACTTGAGTGATTTTTGTAGTACTGTGTAATGAAGATTCATTATATTGTTACTAATACTTGTTTATCTCATTGTTCCATCTTGCCTTCAGACTGTAAGTGCCGGTCTTTCTGCATGTTGTTTCTAGTGGAATGATCTTATTTATTGTTAAATACAGTAAACTCTCTCTTTCAAGATAGTTGCATACCTTGTTAATACAGCGCTTACTTCAGTCCTTCATTAATACAGCGCTTTTTAATTATACAGTAAGTCCTTCTCTTACAAACACATTAAGAATCTTCTGTAGTGTGTATAATATCATTAATATATCATTATTATGTATAATATCATTATTATACACAATACAAAAAGTTCCCAGTGTATTCTTAAGTGTATGACTTCTTGTATTTTGAATACAGTGGTACCTCGGGATACGAACAGCTTAAAACTCGAACATTTATGTAAGTGCTTTTGTAAGTGTATTTTTGGGGGTCTGAAATGGATTAATCTGATTTACATTATTCCTTATGGGAACAAATTCATTTGGCATCGGCACTCGAACAGCCTTCTGGAACAAAAAAATTTGTATCCTGAGGTACCACTGTATTATACTTAATACAGAAGATTCTCAATGTTTTTGTAACTCGAGGACTTGATGTATTTGTTTATTTTCTGCGCTTGTCATGCTCTTATGATGGTTTTGGGCAGTTTTAAAGTACTTGTATATTATTTTTACTTTTGCATCTTTTTTAAGGCCTAGTGCTATTGTGCACTAATAAATGGTAGCGTAAACATGTTTTTAGGATTCTGTATGCACCGGCAAGTGAAAAAATTTGCGATTCACTTTTTAAGGTAATACTATTTGCTTTACGATGGCAGTCTGGAATCTAACTTGTTGTATTAGTGACGTATGCTTGTATCCTGTATAGTGTAATTTTGTCAAATGTAACTGAAATGGGACATACACAATTGAGTAGTTTGTACTGTGGAGGCCTTTCGTGTGTTGTTCGGAGTTTTGGCTGCACTTTTTCAGTTGCATTTACCAAATATAACGCTAAGGAAATTTATAAAAGAGATTATTGTATGTATATAATGGGACTAACATAAAATGAAATGCATTAAATACCAAAATGGATGCGCCACAATTTGCGTCGGTAGTGTAGTCAAAATTTGAAATGATATATTGATTAAAGTACAGTGGAGTGGACCCCCGACTAACGATATTATTTCAATCCAGAAGTCTGTCCGGGTGCTGTTATAGACCGAATTTGTTCCCATAAGGAATATTGTGAATTAAATTAGTCCGTTTCAGACCCCCAAAAATACACCTACAAAAGCACTTACAAAAATACTCTTACATAATTGGTCGGTTGGGAGCTCATCGTTAGTCGGGGGTCCACTGTATTTCATTTGAGGCAATTTTTTCAAAATATTGGAAGTATGTTTTTAAAATACAGTATTGTGTAGTACTGTTTTTAGCATATTGAATAATACTTTAGTTAAATTAATATCATTATTACACATACAGTATACAATAATGTAACAAACGAATTCCCATAGAGACAGAGAGATGATTATGTCCTATGTGTTTCAGCCTTACACTAGGCGGTCTAGTAATCTGCTGAAGAGGACCTCAGTGTGAGGCCAAAATATATACATATTGTGGTACAGAGTACTCTTCTCATGTATAGTTTTGATGATATATTACACAAACAAGTTTATGAATATATATATGTATGACAAATGCAACACTGAGGTATATTTACTGCTCAAACACTTTGCCCACACACCAGGCTGCTTTAGTCAGATACTGATAAACACTAAACACAAATGTTTTGTCTGTACACCAAGGGTGCTGAAGGATGGTGAAAGTGTTTTTCTCTTTTTTTGGGTCGCCCTGCCTTGGCGGGAGACAGCCGACATGTCAGAAAAAAAAAACCCACTAAAGTTAGAAATGTTTTGCACTCACTTCACACGGCGAGGGTCTGGGTTCGATTCCCAGCAAGGGTAGATTAACTCTCGAAACTCTTCAAAGGTATGTATCAAAAGGTAGAAACATTGGGCATGTTTCTTTACACCGGTTGTCTATGTTCACCCATCAGTCAAATGGGTACCTGGGTGTTAGTGGACTTGTGTGGGTCACATCCTGGGTGTTAGTGGACTGGTGTGGGTCACATCCTGGGTGTTAGTGGACTGGTGTGGGTCACATCCTGGGTGTTAGTGGACTGGTGTGGGTCACATCCTGGAACAAAACTGACCTAATTTGTGAGAAATGCTCAGCATAACAAGCAGCTTTCTATATAGTAGTATGTCATTGATGTCAGCTATGGTCTGTATACCTTGTACATGTACTTGTAGTAAATAGATATTATTATTATTATTATTATTATTATTATTATTATTATTATTATTTCAACAAACTAGCTGTATCCCACCAAGGCAGGGTGGCCCTAAAAGAAAAACAAAAGTTTCTCTTTTCAAATTTAGTAATTTATACAGGAGAAGGGGTTACTAGCCCCTTGCTCCCGGCATTTTAGTCGCCTCTTACAACACTCATGGCTTACGGAGGAAGAATTCTGTTCCACTTCCTCATGGAGATAAGAGGAAATAAACAAGAACAAGAACTAGTAAGAAAATAGCAGAAAACCCAGAGGGGTGTGTGTATATATATGCTTGTACATGTATGTGTAGTGTGACCTAAGTGTAAGTAGAAGTAGCAAGACATACCTGAAATCTTGCATGCTCATGAGACAGACAAAAGACACCAGCAATCCTACCATCATGTAAAACAATTACAGGCTTTCATTTTACACTCACTTGGCAGGGCGGTAGTACCTCCCTGGGTGGTTGCTGTCTACCAACCTACTACCTAGATTATTATTATTATTATTATTATTAGTATTAATACAACCCTAAAGATAGATATGTTTTACTCACACACCTGGCTTCTTCAGTTTAATACACGTGAATACAACACTAAAGACAGAAATCCTTCTGTCTCCCATGTTACATTTGCTGGTATGCAACTAAAGAGGCCTCTCATGCAAGCAAATCGTTTAGGCAGTAAAGAGACCTAAGTGTTGCACCTGCTTCTTGTTGTTATTATCTCTTAGGTTGTCTTATGGGGTTTGTTTGGATACATTATAATTCTCTTTCCTGAGTCAGTCTAATATCACTGATTCACTTTAAAATTCTTGTTGTATTCTATTATCTTTCATTTGTTCCATCGTAGTTTTTACTTGTCTTACCCGTTGCTTCCCCTGACATTGAATAAATCCCTAAAAAGGCTCCTTTAATGGTCTTCAAGAATGTGAAGAATTAGTCATTTTATAAGTTCATTTTACCTTTCTCATATTCACTCACCTTTGTACATACGGTAAGTTCTTGTAAAAAAAAACTCCTACACATTGTGCAATCTTTTGTAAATGTGATTGAAAACTTAAATAAAAAATTAAATAGCATGTGCAGAGGTCTTCAGAGTAGCATTACTTAATTTTGGTTTAGTTGTTATAATTGTGTTTACAAAAAATTATGCTATGTACAGTAAGACCCCATATCCACGGGTCTGGTATCCGCAGTTTCACTTGTTATCCATGGTTTACTGTGGCTCAAAAATAAGCCTTAGTTTTGCTTAATAATGGCCTCAAAATGCAAAAGTAGTGATGGTGGCAGTTCTTCAAAGCCTAAGAGAAGCTCTGAAGTGCTTCCCATCAGTGAAAGTGTTAATTCTCTGCTTATTGTACGTAATTTATCAATGCAACTTTATAATAGGTATGTATGTAAATGAAAACGACTTAAATATAGGGTTCACTACTATCCATGGATTTTGGTATCCGTGGCAGGTCCTTGTAATGTATCCCTGCGGATATGGGGAGTCCTATTGTGTATAGAAAGGAGTTTTCGTAGAGAGCTTGACTGCACAGTGGTACCTCAAATTTCGAACAGCTCCCAACTCGAACAGTTATGTAAGTGCTTTGGTAAGTGTATTTTTTGCGGTCTGAAACGGACTAATCTAATTTACATTATTTCCTATGGGAACAAATTCGTTCAGTAATGGCACTCAAACAGCCTTCTGGAACAAATTATGATTGAAATTCTAGGTACCACTGTATTTCTGCTTGCTTAATTGACCAATGTTCGACAGATACCCAGGTGCCTTTTGCTGTGTCGTTTTAATGGATTTTTCCTGATGTTACATCACTGATATTTTCCATAACACTAATGTGATAGATGGCAAGATTTTCAATTGAAACGAGAAATCGTAATAATACAATTGCAAACAGATCATTTTTAGGACTGGCTTGCCATGAGTTTGAGTCCTGCCTGTGTTTTAATTTACAAATAAATTTAGTAACAAAATATGCTTTTTGTTAAGAAAATTATTATTTATTGATGGAGCTTCCACTGGAAAGCTCTACCTAGAGTGACTTTTTTTTTTTTTTCAACAAACCGGCCGTATCCCACTGAGGCAGGGTAGCCCAAAAAGAAAAACGAAAGTTTCTCTTTAAATTTAGTAATTTATGTGGGAGAAGGGGTTACTAGCCCCTTGCTACCTAGAGTGGCATATGGTCTGTAAATATATGTTTACTCTGCTCTTAGTGTCATTTATGAACTTTATACATACTGTATTTTCCAGCACATAAAGCATGCTCTTTTTCCCACTAATAGTCTTGTTAAATCAATCTGTGCCTTGTATGATGAGGATCAGAGGTGAACTTCGGGTTACGCTTCAGCAGTTGTTTACTGACATTACGTTACAACTGCTTAGAAACATCATCTTGTATGCTCATGCGCCTTATATGCCAGAAGATACTGTACTACAAACTTGACTACGAGTTTCTTTTTTCTTTGCTGGCCAGGGATTTCACCTCAGACCAGAGTAATAATTATAAATTAGATGTGTGCAACAACTTAAGTATCTTTATTGAGGAAATGTTTCGCTACAGAGTGGCTTCATCAGTTCTGTACAAAGAAGAATGGTGAAGATCAGAAGGTGTTTTGAGGTAATCAGTCCCTCGTGCTTCTCCTGATCTTCACCACTCTTTGTATAGGACTGATGAAACCACTGTGTAGCAAAATGTTTCCTCAATAAAGATACCCAAGTTTTTGATGTTGCCAAGTGACATAGTCAGGTGTAATATTGTTCACTGAACTGAAATTTATGCTTGAAAAGTGGCGTAAAGGCAATTTTGACTTAGGCCAAAATGACGTAAAGTGGGGCATGACTATACTTGCCAATTAGTTAAATTACTTAGAGTACAGCTTCTCCTCACTTAACGATGGAGTTCTGTTCCTAAGACCACTTCGTTAAACGAATTCATCGCTTAGTTAGGAGCATACTATAATGGTAGAGAGTTTGTCACCTTTGTGCCATTTATATCATTTCTGGAATATTTTTAAATGTTTATACAGTAGTGTGCTGTATATTGAAATAAACAGAATAGAGGAAATCACCTCTAATATACATTATTTAGGTATAAATACTGGTCAGAGAGCCCATCGTAAGTCCGAGGCGTCTGTAAACGAGTACGTCGCTAGGTGAGGAGAGGCTGCATTTATTTAGGTTTAAGGTACATAAATTGTTTACAGTGATCTTAAACATGTGTGTGTGTTATTGGCACACAAATTACATAATGTAGATGTAATCTAGGATAACCCAATAAAGTCAGACACATATTGACTTTTCTATGAAAAATGAAATGCAAATGGGAAAATTAAAATGCAAGAAAAACTTGATCATGAAAAATATTTAAAACCTTCACAAACTAGAATGGTCAAAGTTTTTTCAATTTGCTGCTAGGGCATTTAACCCTTAAACGGTCCAAACGTATATATACGTTCACTCGCGTAGCGCCCCAAATTTTTTGAGGAAAAAAAAAATCTTTTCTTTTAAAAGGAAAAAAGAGCATATGGTACCCAGGCATCCCCAATTATTTTAATATGGAACACAGTGAGTGCACACACCCATTCTCTCATGTCTAGCTGACTCAGGCTTATTGTGGCAATGTTGAATGAATGACAAAGAAAACGTATATATACGTTTGGGGCGCTATGCGCGTGAACGTATATATACGTTTGGACCGTTTAAGGGTTAAAGATGGCAAGAATTTTTTTTTTTCAACAAACCGGCTGTATTCCACCAAGGAATGGTGACCTAAAAAGAAAAATTCAAGTTTCTCTTTTTAAATTTAGTAATGTATACAGGAGAGGTTACTAGCACCTTGCTCCAGGAATGTTAGCCGCCTCTTATGACACACGACATGACTTATAGAGGGAGGATTCTATTCCACTTTCTCGTGGAGAAGAATGTAGTATGGCAGTGCTAAAACATCTACCTGGTGATGGTTGTGGTGTTGAGTACCCCATAGCCAGAGCTGGCCTTACGTGCAGGGTCCAATTGGGAACAGTTTTGATAGGCCTCATGTATGGAAAGCAATCGAACTGTGTGCTTAAAAAATGCATGCGAGTTAATAGACCAGATTGATGTAAACTACATTTTAATATAAAACTGCATATATGTAAGCCTACAAGTAATAAAATTTGTATATCACCTCTGAAAAGTACATAGTCACAATACCACTGATTCTGAATACAGGCCTACTGAGTAGAGTCAGGGAATTTTGCCACATCTCAGCCATCACAATGTGTTAGCAAGTTTTCCTTTACACCAGTGCAGCCTGTGGCCTTCATGATAGAAGGCCACGTGCAGCCAATCTATTAGTCAGGCCTAAGTAGGTTTAAAAATCTATAAATAGCCAAGGAAACATGTGATTGGGTGGTTTTATTTTGTTTTGTTTGTGTTTTAATTCCTTTTGTCCTATTTACCTGGAGTTTACCTGGAGAGAGTTCCGGGGGTCAACGCCCCCGCGGCCCGGTCTGAGACCAGGCCTCCTGGTGGATCAGAGCCTGATCAACCAGGCTGTTGCTGCTGGCTGCACGCAAACCAACATACGAGCCACAGCCCGGCTGATCCGGAACTGACTTTAGGTGCTTGTCCAGTGCCAGCTTGAAGACTGCCAGGGGTCTGTTGGTAATCCCCCTTATGTGTGCTGGGAGGCAGTTGAACAGTCTCGGGCCCCTGACACTTATTGTATGGTCTCTTAACGTGCTAGTGACACCCCTGCTTTTCATTGGGGGGATGGTGCATCGTCTGCCAAGTCTTTTGCTTTCGTAGTGAGTGATTTTCGTGTGCAAGTTCGGTACTAGTCCCTCTAGGATTTTCCAGGTGTATATAATCATGTATCTCTCCCTCCTGCGTTCCTGGGAATACAGGTTTAGGAACCTCAAGCGCTCCCAATAATTGAGGTGTTTTATCTCCGTTATGCGCGCCGTGAAAGTTCTCTGTACATTTTCTAGGTCGGCAATTTCACCTGCCTTGAAAGGTGCTGTTAGTGTGCAGCAATATTCCAGCCTAGATAGAACAAGTGACCTGAAGAGTGTCATCATGGGCTTGGCCTCCCTAGTTTTGAAGGTTCTCATTATCCATCCTGTCATTTTTCTAGCAGATGCGATTGATACAATGTTATGGTCCTTGAAGGTGAGATCCTCCGACATGATCACTCCCAGGTCTTTGACATTGGTGTTTCGCTCTATTTTGTGGCCAGAATTTGTTTTGTACTCTGATGAAGATTTAATTTCCTCATGTTTACCATATCTGAGTAATTGAAATTTCTCATCGTTGAACTTCATATTGTTTTCTGCAGCCCACTGAAAGATTTGGTTGATGTCTGCCTGGAGCTTTGCAGTGTCTGCAATGGAAGACACTGTCATGCAGATTCGGGTGTCATCTGCAAAGGAAGACACGGTGCTGTGGCTGACATCCTTGTCTATGTCGGATATAAGGATGAGGAACAAGATGGGAGCGAGTACTGTGCCTTGTGGAACAGAACTTTTCACCGTAGCTGCCTCGGACTTTACTCTGTTGACGACTACTCTCTGTGTTCTGTTAGTGAGGAAATTATAGATCCATCTACCAACTTTTCCTGTTATTCCTTTAGCACGCATTTTGTGCGCTATTACGCCATGGTCACACTTGTCGAAGGCTTTTGCAAAGTCTGTATATATTACATCTGCATTCTTTTTGTCTTCTAGTGCATTTAGGACCTTGTCGTAGTGGTCCAATAGTTGAGACAGACAGGAGCGACCTGTTCTAAACCCATGTTGCCCTGGGTTGTGTAACTGATGGGTTTCTAGATGTGTGGTGATCTTGCTTCTTAGGACCCTTTCAAAGATTTTTATGATATGGGATGTTAGTGCTATTGGTCTGTAGTTCTTTGCTGTTGCTTTACTGCCTCCTTTGTGGAGTGGGGCAATGTCTGTTGTTTTTAGTAACTGTGGGACGACCCCCGTGTCCATGCTCCCTCTCCATAGGATGGAAAAGGCTCGTGATAGGGGCTTCTTGCAGTTCTTGATGAACACAGAGTTCCATGAGTCTGGCCCTGGGGCAGAGTGCATGGGCATGTCATTTATCGCCTGTTCGAAGTCATTTGGCGTCAGGATAACGTCGGATAGGCTTGTGTTAATCAAATTTTGTGGCTCTCTCATAAAAAATTCATTTTGATCTTCGACTCTCAGTCTGGTTAGCGGCTTGCTAAAAACTGAGTCATATTGGGACTTGAGTAGCTCACTCATTTCCTTGCTGTCATCTGTGTAGGACCCATCTTGTTTAAGTAGGGGCCCAATACTGGACGTTGTTCTCGATTTTGATTTGGCATAGGAGAAGAAATACTTTGGGTTTCTTTCGATTTCATTTATGGCTTTTAGTTCTTCCCGTGATTCCTGACTCCTAAAGGATTCTTTTAGCTTAAGTTCGATGCTTGCTATTTCTCTGACCAGTGTCTCCCTACGCATTTCAGATATATTGACCTCTTTTAGCCGCTCTGTTATTCTTTTCCGTCGCCTGTAAAGGGAGCGCCTGTCTCTTTCTGTTTTACATCTACTCCTCCTTTTTCTTAGAGGAATAAGCCTTGTGCATACATCGAGTGCCACCGAGTTAATCTGTTCTAGGCATAAGTTGGGGTCTGTGTTGCTTAGTATATCTTCCCAGCTTATATCGGTTAGGACTTGGTTTACTTGGTCCCACTTTATGTTTTTGTTATTGAAGTTGAATTTGGTGAATGCTCCCTCGTGACTAATCTCATTATGTCGGTCTGGGGCTCCGCGCATACATGACTGAACCTCAATTATGTTGTGATCTGAGTATATTGTTTTTGATATGGTGATATTTCTTATCAGATCATCATTGTTAGTGAAGATGAGGTCTAGTGTATTCTCCAGTCTAGTAGGCTCTATTATTTGCTGGTTTAAATTGAATTTTGTGCAGAGATTTAAAAGCTCGCGTGAGTGTGAGTTTTCATCAGAGCTGCCTCCTGGTGTTATTACTGCAACAATATTATTTGCTATATTCCTCCATTTTAGGTGCCTATGATCAAATGTCGGGTACAATTGCCACCCCATTGGGCAACTTTGCCACTGCTTTCGGGAAAATTTGCCAACATATTACAGTATATCCAAAGCCCCTTTTTTTTACTTTGTGTTGTTGTGTGTACTTGACAAACCGAGAGTAGATTACACTAGCACGGGGCCCAATTGGGAGCAATCAGTCCAGTCAGCTTAAGGCCGACCCTACCTACAGCTCAGTCTCAGACCAGGCCTCTTGAGTAATGACCTGATCGCTCATTATGTTGCTGTTTTGAATATTCAAGACATTTCATAATATTCTTCATTTATAATATTAATACTGTACGGTATTTAACAAGTTAAAGAAGAAAGCACACATATTAATACAAATTACAAGAAATTTCTTTTTATCATCCCACCTCAATGGGAGACAGCCATTGTGTTAAAAAGTTTTCTTTTTTTTTTTTTTGCAGTATACAGTTAACGTAGTTTACATGTAATTCAGTATTATTAGGTATAAAAGAAGCCATTTTCATGCAGTGTATTACAGGTAGGCTAATCCTGTTAGTGAATGATAGGGCATCAATTTCAATAATGTGTTAAATTTAGTTGCAGTGTAACATTACTAACTTGAATGAGGGTAATTAAAAAATGATTTTACCATTTTTCTTAAATGTAGGATGGTAGACGCCTGGAACGCCAGATACGAGAAAAGTTTGATTGCTCTGTAGCAAAGGTGTTACCAGCATTGAAGAGGGCACCATCCATCAACCCTTACTTTACGTCCTCGGGTAAGTTGTCAATGTGTGTGTGTGTGTGTGTGTGTTAGCCTGGGGTAAGTTATTGTGTGTGTTAGCCTGGGGTAAATTACCATTGTGTATGTTAGCCTGGGGTAAGTTATCAGATAGTGTGTTAGCCTGGGGTAAGTTATCAGATAGTGTGTCAGCCTGGGATAAGTTATCATTGTGTGTGTTAGCCTGGGGTAAGTTATCATTGTGTGTGTTAGCCTGGGGTAAGTTATCATTGTGTGTGTTAGCCTGGGATAAGTTATCATTGTGTGTGTTAGCCTGGGATAAGTTATCATTGTGTGTGTTAGCCTGGGGTAAGCTATCAGATAGTGTGTTAGCCTGGGATAAGTTATTAGTGTGTGTATTAACCTGGGGAAAGTTATCAGAGAATGTGTTAGCCTGGTGTAAGTTACCCAAGGTGTGTGTTAACCTCGGTTAAATGATCAAAGAGGTGTGTTATTATTTGTAGCTCCAAATTAACCTATTTATTTATTTAGTTATTTATTATGTTGATGAAGATAGGGAAGCTGTGATTTCGTGTATAGGGCAAGGAGGAATAACATCTTGTAGGAGTGAGGAAGAAGCGGTTGTGAGTGTGGGGGAAGTTCGTGAGGCAGTAGGTAAAATGAAAGTGGGTAAGGCAGCCGGGATTGATGGGATAAAGATAGAAATGTTAAAAGCAGGTGGGGATACAGTTTTGGAGTGATTGGTGCAATTATTTAATAAATGTATGGAAGAGGGTAAGGTACCTAGGGATTGGCAGAGAGCATGCATAGTTCCTTTGTATAAAGGCAAAGGGGACAAAAGAGAGTGCAAAAATTATAGGGGGATAAGTCTGTTGAGTATACCTGGTAAAGTGTATGGTAGAGTTATTATTGAAAGAATTAAGAGTAAGACAGAAAATAGGATAGCAGATAAACAAGGAGGCTTTAGGAAAGGTAGGGGGTGTGTGGACCAGGTGTTTACAGTGAAACATATAAGTGAACAGTATTTAGATAAGGCTAAAGAGGTCTTTGTGGCATTTATGGATTTGGAAAAGGCGTATGACAGGGTGGATAGGGGGGGCAATGTGGCAGACGTTGCAGGTGTATGGTGTAGGAGGTAGGTTACTGAAAGCAGTGAAGAGTTTTTACGAGGATAGTGAGGCTCAAGTTAGAGTATGTAGGAAAGAGGGAAATTATTTCCCAGTAAAAGTAGGCCTTAGGCAAGGATGTGTGATGTCACCATGGTTGTTTAATATATTTATAGATGGGGTTGTAAGAGAAGTAAATGCGAGGGTCTTGGCAAGAGGTGTGGAGTTAAAAGATAAAGAATCACACATAAAGTGGGAGTTGTCACAGTTGCTCTTTGCTGATGACACTGTGCTCTTGGGAGATTCTGAAGAGAAGTTGCAGAGATTGGTGGATGAATTTGGTAGGGTATGCAAAAGAAGAAAATTAAAAGTGAATACAGGAAAGAGTAAGGTTATGAGGATAACAAAAAGATTAGGTGATGAAAGATTGGATATCAGATTGGAGGGAGAGAGTATGGAGGAGGTGAATGTATTCAGATATTTGGGAGTGGACGTGTCAGCGGATGGGTCTATGAAAGATGAGGTGAATCATAGAATTGATGAGGGGAAAAGGGTGAGTGGTGCAGTTAGGAGTCTGTGGAGACAAAGAACTTTGTCCTTGGAGGCAAAGAGGGGAATGTATGAGAGTATAGTTTTACCAACGCTCTTATATGGGTGTGAAGCATGGGTGATGAATGTTGCAGCGAAGAGAAGGCTGGAGGCAGTGGAGATGTCATGTCTGAGGGCAATGTGTTGTGTGAATATAATGCAGAGAATTCGTAGTTTGGAAGTTAGGAGGAGGTGCGGGATTACCAAAACTGTTGTCCATAGGGCTGAGGAAGGGTTGTTGAGGTGGCTCGGACATGTAGAGAGAATGGAGCGAAACAGAATGACTTCAAGAGTGTATCAGTCTGTAGTGGAAGGAAGGCGGGGTAGGGGTCGGCCTAGGAAAGGTTGGAGAGAGGGGGTAAAGGAGGTTTTGTGTACGAGGGGCTTGGACTTCCAGCAGGCATGCGTGAGCGTGTTTGATAGAAGTGAATGGAGACAAATGGTTTTTAATACTTGACGTGCTGTTGGAGTGTGAGCAAAGTAACATTTATGAAGGGGTTCAGGGAAACCGGCAGGCCAGACTTGAGTCCTGGAGATGGGAAGTACAGTGTCTGCACTCTGAAGGAGGGGTGTTAATGTTGTAGTTTAAAAACTGTAGTGTAAAGCACCCTTCTGGCAAGACAGTGATGGAGTGAATGATGGTGAAAGTTTTTCTTTTTCGGGCCACCCTGCCTTGGTGCGAATCGGCCAGTGTGATAATAAAAAAAAAAAAGTAATATGCACATATGCTGCTATGTATGATCATTTATTTAACTGTATTTTTGTACCAATACCTGAAAAATCTTACTCAGTTGAACAAACTTTGAAAATACAGTGGTACCTTGAGTTATGAACTTAATTCATTCCAGAAGGCTGTTCAATTGCCGATACCAAACGAATTTGTTCCCATAAGGAATAATGTAAATTAGATTAGTCGTCTCAGACCCACAAAAATACACTTACATAATTGTTTGAGTTGGGAGCTGTTCGAAACTCGAGGTACCACTGTACCTGACAAAACCTGCTGGGCTGATTGATTCTGAAACAGTGGAAAAAGTCTGTTGGTTACAGAATTGTCTCATTACTATTAAAACAATATAATTTAGTCTCTCTCCACCATTACCAGTCACTCACTCTCCTATATTAGTCCATTAAATTAAGGCTTGATTGTATTACCTGTGCTTTACAGTGACAGTATAAAAATGGGTTAAAATATAATAAGAATTATATTGTATTGTAAAAGAAAAACTTTCTTGGGAGACGGCCGGTGCATTGAAAAAAGAAAATTGAAGCTTATCCACCATTTTTATTGGTATTTTCCTGCTCATTAATAGAAGTTCAGTCATGGGAAAATTATATGATAATTTTTTTCAGATGACCGGATCCTTGAATATGATGTTGATGAGCTGTTGTTCAGTGAGCAGACAGAGTTCCAGAAAGTTCAGATCTACCACACAAAGAGCTTTGGAAACATGTTGGTTCTGGATGATCTTCAGAGTGAGTAACACCAGGAATACTCTTGTGGTTTGTTCATGTAGTGGGAGTATCTGTTCACCACTGATTTCTTCAGTGGGAGTGCCTTGTTGATGAATCGCTCTATATCCAAGAAATTGGAGGTATCCTCATTCTTGGATCAAATCTATATAATAATAATAATAATAATAATAATAATAATAATAATAATAATAATAATATATTTCTACAAGTACATGTACAAGGTATACAGATCATAGCTGACATCAATGACATACTACTATATAGAAAGCCGCTTGTTATGCTGAGCATTTCCCATAAATTAGGTCAGTTTTGTCCCAGGATGTGACCCACACCAGTCCACTAACACCCAGGATGTGACCCATACCAGTCCACTAACACCCAGGATGTGACCCACACCAGTCCACTAACACCCAGGATGTGACCCACACCAGTCCACTAACACCCAGGTACCCGTTTTACTGATAGGTGAACATGGACAGCCGGTGTAAGAAAACGCTCCCAACGTTTCCACCCTCGCTGGGAATCGAACCCAGACCCTCAGCATGTGAAATGAGTGTTTGCCACCAGGCCAAGGGTCACTAAATACATGTGCATGATTTTTAATCAAGGTTTAGAAAAACCGACAAGATGATAAATAAGTCACTGTGCAGCATTTGGGTATTTTTATTCAGGGAGCATTTTGCCACACAGTGACTTCTTCAGTCCAGTGCAGAGAAATGTTAGAAGATGAAGAGTTTGAGGTAATCAGTCCTGAAGCATGTGTTTAATCTAAGATTAATGGACTGATACTGAGTGAGCAATAGAACTAGACCTAAACAATGTATGTACAGTACACTCATTACTTACAGCGCTCGTCACGGCATTATGCCGGGTGAGCGCCCCGGCATAATGCTGTGATGACAGTCGAAGGCCTACAACACGGGGGGTCTTTTTTCATCAGTGCATTCTGCTGGGTAGCAGCCGTTAACTTGATGTCACGGCCTGCCGCCACACTTCACAGTGACTTCTCATTGCTCATGTGGCTGTCGTGGTGAGAGGAAGTGTTGCACTTTTGTCTCTCATCTGCCCCATCTTTTGTCCAGTGTTCCCTTTGGTTCTGGGGCCATACATGTTTGATTATGGGTAAAAGGAAATCTTTAACATCTGAAACTATAGCTCAAATCATAGGACTTCACAAAGCTGGGCACAAGACGAAATAAATAGTGGAGAATGTTAGTGTGTGTGAGTGTTCATTGAGGAACTGGGTGCAGCGTTTCATCTGGTGGCGGTGTTGAGTTACAGTCTGCCAAACCTCGGCCTGGCCCCTGCAAGAAGACATCTGCTTGTACCTTAACTGTGTTAAAGAAGCAGTTACTCTCTAACTCACGAGAAAGAAATTTAAGACAACATTTAGGTCCAACTTAAACCATTAACTAGCCACACTAACACATGAAGGTGGCAGGAGGCAGTCATTGAGTTGAAAAAATTAGCCTATTAATCTTTTGTTCATGGGTTTAGTGCTTGATTATGATTATAATTGTGTGAGCCAGGTAACATTTATGAAGGGATTCAGGGAAACCAGTTGGCCAGACTTGAGTCCTGGAGGTGGGAAGTACAGTGCCTGCACTCTGAAGGAGGGGTGTTAATGTTGCAGTTTTGTAACTGTGGTGTAGGTGCAGCTCTGGCAAGATAGTAATGGAGTGAATGATGACGAAAGTGTTTCTTCTTTTTTTGGGTCCCCCTGCCTTGGTGGGAAACGGCTGATGTGTTAATAAAAAAAAACTTTTGTTTGTTTAAACAGATCTTGCCGAGAGTGACCTGGCATATACTCATGGACTGATGAACAAAGGACTTGAGAACTTCAAGGAGAAAGAAATACTTATCCTGGGTGGAGGAGATGGTGCTTTACTCTGGGAACTGCTGAAGGAGAAGCCTAAATATGTCACAATGATTGATGTAAGTTCTTACTCTTTAACCCTTTCAGGGTTTCGGCCATACTAGTACGGCTAACGCACCAGGGTTTTTGACGTACTAGTACGCCTAAATTCTAGTGCCCTCAAATCTAGTGAGAGAAAGCTGGTAGGCCTACATATGAAAGAATGGGTCTATGTGGGCAGTGTGTGCAGTATGAAAGAAATTCTGCAGCACACAGTGCATAATGAGAAAAAAAAAACTTTCCCCGTGTTTTTGGATTAAAACAGCGAATTTGCACTGTATTTTCATATGGTATTGTTGTATTCTAGTTTTCCTGGTCTCATTTTATAAAATGGAAGACATATTACAGAAATTGAGATGATTTTGACTGGTTTTACAATGAAAAGTACCTTGAAATTGAGCTCAAAGTAGCAGAAATGCTCAATTTTTACCAAAGTTCAAAAGTAAGCAAATCATGCCAAGCGTTCAATACACGTCAGCTGGTGAGTCTAATATTCTTTCACAAGTGCGCTGATATTATTTATACCATTTCTACACTAATGCAGTAGTCTGCATAACAGTAAATCTTCTATTTTTTGTGAGAATAAAAATTCAAAGTGGAAAGCAAAAGAATGTAACAGAGGCCTGGGGACATGACTAATGAACAGAGGAAATGTTATTTTAGTGTCAGGAATGTCTGTCTTGTTTATTCTGGACCCTGTTTGGAAATTGGCATCTTTTGAAATTTGTGTGAAATGGGCAAAATTGCTAAATTCTGACCACTGTATTGGATAGTTGAAATCAGTAAATGGGTGGTTTCTTGTACTCAATCGATAGAAAAAATGGAGTTCTAGCGAAAGTTATTATTTTTGTCACGTAGTAGTACACTGGAATTGGCTGAAAATAGGGCTGAAAGTGGGCAAAATTGCTGATGCGTAAACATCGTCGAGACTGCTAACTTCGCGAGAGCATAATTCCGTAAGTTTTCCATCAAATTTCATACTTTTGGTGTCATTATGATTGGGAAAAGATTATCTTTTCATAAGAAAAATAATATTTTTTTTTTTTTTGAAATTTGGGCGACCCTGAGAACAATTCTGGGAGAGAGCCTGGGGACCCTAAAAGGGTTAATAACTTCCTGGAAATTTAAAATTGTAGCTTTTTGTCAATCATATTGTTTAAATTGTATTATTTTTGTGAATACTGAGGCATAAATTGTAGTTTCTTGTGGTTGATAGCCTTTCCCATGTAATTTTTTATTTCTTTGTGCATCATAATGATTAGTTTTATTTTTTAAGTGATAATGATTAAAAGGTTTATAATGATCTTTGCTGGTTACATTTCTTTATAGAGTTATTATTATCATTGTAACTGCTAAACCAAAAGGGTCAATGGTAAAAATTCAAACTTAATGTATTAACATTAAACTTGGTGACCTGTAATATTTAAATCACCAAAAGCACTTTATTATAATTGCCTATGGCAAGTGAGTGACAGTGTGAATAATGGTGAAAGTGTTTTTTTCTGGTCACCTAGTAAATAAACCGTTTGTTTGTAGATTGACGATGCCGTAATGAGGTCGTGTGCCAAGCACTTGAAGTCTGTATGTGGAGACTGCTTGGACAACTATGATGGAGAACACTACAAGGTATAGTGATATTTTAACTTCATCAGTAATTAGGTATTTGTAGAATTCAAATTCAAATTCAAAGTTTATTCTCTTTAAAGATTACAATGTTGAATTTACAGAATTTGGTTGTTGTGTGGTTTACATGTAGTTAAATAATGATTACAGAGTGTACCACTAGAACGCCTAGCATGGCTAGGCATTTCGGGCAGACTTAGTTTAATTCTTTATTTTAAAATATTACAAATTATGAGGTAAGTTGGTATTATGGCTAAGTGACTAAATACTAGTTTGTGAGTTTAGCAATGTGAATGCTTTTGTTTTGGCACAGTACATAGTTTCAGTATTGGAGTATCATAGGATTCATTATTTTAAGATTGAGATTAATATTTCTGTTTATGGTCAAATGAGTGAGTGAGTGTAAGTGTGAACCACCAGGTGGTATTTGTGTAGTTAGTTGACGGGGTGTATCAGGGAGATAAGATGTTTTCTAATGGTAGTTTTGAAGGTGATGAATGTGTCTGCAGTTCTAGAGTTCTCAGGTAGGGTGTTCCAGATTTTAGGGCCTTTGACATACATTGAATTTTTGTGAAGGCTTAGTCGGACATGGGGAATGTCGTAGAGATGTTTGTGTCTGGTGTTATGCCTGTGGGTTCTGTCACAACTATCAAGAAAGCGTTTTAGGTCAAGGTTGATAGTGGAGTTTAAGGTCCTGTAGATGTAGATTGCACAGTAGTAAGTGTGGATGTACTGAACAGGGAGTAAGTTTAGATCTATGAAGAGTGGGGGGGTGTGTTGCCAGGGATGGGATTTAGTGATTATTCTTACTGCAGCTTTTTGTTGGGTTATTATTGGCTTTAGGTGTGTTGCTGCAGTTGATCCCCAAGCACAAATAGCATAGGTGAGGTATGGATAAATAAGTGAGTGGTATAGTGTGAGAAGGGCATTTTGCGGCACGTAGTATCGTATCTTGGAGAGGATCCCAACTGTTTTGGATACTTTTTTGGTTATGTGTCGGATATGGGTGCTGAAATTCAGGTTGTTGTCAAGGTATAGGCCTAGGAATTTGCCCTCATTATGTCTGGTAATTAGAGTGTTGTCGATCTTAATGTTAATTTGTGCATCTCCTGCTCTGCTACCAAACATAATATAGTAGGTTTTGTCAGTGTTAAGCGTAAGTTTATTGGCTGTCATCCAAGGCGATATTTTGATCAGCTCCTCGTTAACAATGGTGTTGAGGGTGGCAAGATTAGGGTGAGAGATGACATAAGTCGTGTCGTCAGCAAAGAGAATGGGTTTCAGGTGTTGGGATACGTTTGGAAGATCATTGATGTATATGAGGAAGAGCAAGGGACCAAGGACACTTCCCTGTGGAACTCCAGTATCAAGTGGCCATGTTGTTGATGCTGTGTCTTTAATGGTAACATACTGATACCTATTAGTAAGGTAAGATTTGAAATAAGCAAGCGCATGGCCTCTTATACCGTAATGGTCAAGTTTGTGGAGTAGGATGTCGTGGTCTACTGTGTCAAAAGCTTTTCTTAGGCCAATAAAAATTCCTAGTGGATATTCCTTATTTTCCAATGCTGTGTAAAGCAGATCTAGCATTTTTATGATTGCATCATTAGTGCTTTTATTTTTCCTAAATCCAAATTGGCAGGGGTTGAGTATGTTTTGTGCTGTTATAAATGAATATAGTCTCCTGTGCACGAGTTTCTCAAAGATTTTGGATAGCAATGGTAAGTTTGATATTGGCCTATAGTTGTTTAAGTCTGTAGGGTCACCACCTTTATGTATTGGTGTAACCCTTGCCATCTTGAGTAGTTTCAGGAAGGTGCTAGTTTCTAGTGACTTGTTAAAAAGTAATGAAATAGCATGCAAAAGGATATGGGCCGCTCGCTTGTACAGTAATGGTGGGACATTAGACAGATTCCCGGAGTTGTTTTTAAGTGACTTTATAATCTCGGTGACTTCCGAGGGCTCAGTTGGTGCAAGATAGAAGGAATTTGGGAAATTCCCATCTAGGTAGTCCCCGGCATGGGCATTAGTATGTGGGATTTTATTGGCGAGATTAGATCCTATGGTTGAGAAGAAGTCGTTTATCTTGTTAGCTGTGTCAGTGGGATGTAGTGGTGTTTCATTAGGTTTAGTTAGGACAATATTCTTGGGTTTTTTCAGTTTGTGGGTCCCTAGAATCTGAGAGAGTGTTTTCCAGGTCATTTTTATATCTCCTCTAGTGTCTGTGAATCTACTGGAGTAGTATAGTTGTTTGGCTTTCTTTATTACTTTGGTGAGAACTGATGAATAGTGTTTAAGAATATCTTTGTGTATTAAGCCCTGTCTATATTGCTTTTCATATTGGTGTTTCTTGTCAATGGATTTCAGAATGGTGCTGGTTAGCCGTGGGCAACCAAGTCGTTTGTTTGTGATCTGTTTCGTTTTTATAGGACAATGTTTGTTGTATAGTCTAAGTAATTTGTTAAGAAAAATGTCTGTCCAGTCATCAATACCATTGGCCTTGGAGAATTCTGTAGGCCAGTCAACAATCTCTAGGTCAGTTGTGAACTTCCTTATTGAGGCCTCGTCATGGAGTCTAAATGAGACTTTGTTGTATTCAAGTGGTGGTTTATTAATGTTTGTCAGGAGGAAGGTAGGGTAGTGGTCTGTAGTGCTATCTGTGATTATCCCTGATTTAAGGGGGGCTAGTATATTGGTCCATATGTGGTCTATTATGGTTGCACTTGTCTCAGTGAGCCTGGTTGGTTTAGTTATTGTTGGTATGAGAAGTGTGTTGTTCATATTGTTGATGAAATCAGTTACAGGCTGATCATCTAGTAAGCCAAGGTTGATGTTGAAGTCTCCAGCTAAGAGAAGGTGACGCTTATTCATTTGTCTGTTTGTTATTAGTGACTTTAATTTCTCACTGAAATTTGGGATGTTTGTGTGAGGTATCCGGTAAATGGCACCGATTGTTATAGGTGTCTTAAGGTTTTTTACAGTAAAATTAGCAAAAATGTATTCCCCATATTCATCACTAAAGCAAGTGGTGCTAATACAAGATAATTGGTTAGAGTAATAGATTGCAATACCACCCCCAACTTGGTTTGGTCTGCAGTTGTGAATTGCTGTGTATCCTGGTAGAGGGTAGATATCTATTGTGTCCTGCTTAAGCCAGGTCTCAGTAAGAATAATGCAGGAGAAGGGTGTCTTTAGTGATTCAAGGAGTGCCAGGAGGTCATCATAGTGTTTGCTTAAGGACCTGATGTTGTAGTTAAGTACTGATAGACTTTTAGCATTGTTTAGGATAGTGGTGGCTTGTGATGCTGTGTAATAAAGGCAGTTACTTTCCAATAGGTTTTGATTGTGTGTCAGATTATGTAGGTTTAGATCAGGGTCAACGTGATCACTCATTTTCTAGGTTTAAATTATGGTTATTTATATCCTGAGTTGTGTGTTGAGTTCTAGTACTGATATCTGTAGTGGTGGGAAGCTTGGATAAGTATATAGCTAGAGTATTTTGGTCATATAGAGTATAGTCACTACTACACATAATGAAGTTGATGTTGTCTATGTGTTGTGCTGGAATGAACTAAAGTACAACTAGGTATAAACTAGTAATATAAAAATACAAATTTAAAATAGAACAAGACTCTCACTTGTAATTGCACTAAGGTCTAATATAATGACTTTTGTGGAGTCTCTGTTTTGAGCTACAATGAGCTATAGTACAACTAGATTTAATCTAATAATATAAAAATACAAATTAAAAATAGCACCAGTCTCTCACTAGTAATTGCAATATGGTCTAATATAATGAATTTGGTATTGACTATAGTACAACTGAGTTTAATCTAATAATATAAAAAAGGCACAAGACTCTCAATTGTAATTGCACTAAGGTGTTATATAAGTTGTTTACAAGAATTAGAGTATAACTAGATTTAAATTGACAAGATAAAATATACAAGTTAAGGTAGCAAAAGAATAAAAAAAAGTAGAAAAAAAAAGATATATGAGGTAGTTGGTACTAGTTAGCAAAAGATAGTTAAGGGCCTTGAACAATAATATAATTGAAATATACACTAATTGCATACACAATATAGTCACTAAGATATGAAAACAATCTTAGAGTAGGAATTATAATATAAACTTATATAAAAATACAAATTGAAATGGTACTTGCAATTGCACTAGAGTCTGGTATAGGTTGTTGACAAGATCAAGAGTATAACTAGATTTAAATTGACAAAATAAAATTCACAATTAAAGTACCAAAAGAATAATAGTAAAAAATAACAATGGTAATGTCTTGGTTATAATATGATAGTAAGATGGTAGACAGGTACACAGGTACACAGGTACAGAGGCACACAAGTACACAGGTACACAGGTACAAAGGATAATATAAAGGTTGGAGTTGAATATACAAACTTGAAAATTTGGCAACAAAATGTTATGGGAAGTATAAAATAATGTTTAATGTACAAAAGTAAAATTGACTGGTAGTAAATATGGTGTTTAATAAAATTTTAGTAAGTAATAATGATTACAAAAAAGTGAAAAAGTAATGTTTATTTCATTCAATATTGCACTGGTAGTTATACTAGAGGTTATATGGCAGTACAAGGTAATTAAGAGTACTCTAAGATAGTAAATGTGGTATTAAAACAGGTAAAGGTAATTAGACAAGTAAAGGTTATTAAATGTCAAAAATGTTAAGAATAAATTGAAATTATAGTAAGAATGATAATTATTAATTTTAGTAAGTAATAACAATTGATAGTATTTAAAAAAATATGAGGTAGTAATATGGACAGAGAAAGTATCAATTCAGCTAATGTTTAAGCAAACAATAGTAAATAAGAAAATTACATAAGGTGACTTATGCTTACTAGTAAAATCACAAAATGAGGTAGTTGATTATTTAATTACTAAGAGATTGTACAATGAAATTTGAACAATAATGGAGCAAAACATACACTACACTACGTAGGCTTTTAAGTTGGACATTGTTTAGTTATTCTCTGTAAGATTAGTATCCCTGAGAAATTGTGATAGATCATTCTCGTTCGTGATTGTGTACAGTTGACCTACATTTGTTTTCCTAACAAGAATTTTCCCATCCCGTGTGAAGCATTGGTGTATTGTGTCGTTATTCTCCCGCTTAAGTTTTCTGACTCTATACAGGAGGTTCTGACGTTTTTTGATAAGACACTCGTTTATGTATACCTCTTTCTTTACTTTAATAGATGCAATAATTAAGTCTTTTTTCCTGTCATGTGAGTGGAATCTAAGCATAACACTTTTTCTACCATGGGATCCTAGTAACCTGGCTTCTTTTATTTCAGACTCTGGTACAATAACACTTGTTTGGTCCTTTATGATCTGCAGAATATTAATATAGTCAAATTAAGCTTTAAACACAAAGGGTCATACAGCACTGTAAGGAGGGATGTGTGAAAGGAGGATTGTGTGAAAGTGATGAGGATGTGAAGGGCAGGAGTTAGCAGTGTGTGCAGAGGATAACTAAAATTAGTTGTGGCATTCCTAGAGCGGATACCTAATACAGCCTCTCCTGACTTAGTGACGTACTCGTTTACTGATGCCTCGGACTTAAGACGGGCTCTGACCAGTATTCATACCTAAATAATGTATATTAGAAATGATTTCCTCTATTCTGTTTATTTCAATATACAGTACGCTACTGTATAAACATTTAAAAATATACCAGAAATGTTATAAATGGTGCAAAGGCAACATTAAAACAATATCAAAGATGGTTGACAAAAACCTACTACCATTATAGCATGCTCCTCACTTAGCCACGAATTCGTTTACCAATGTGGTCTTAGGAACATAACTCCGTTGTTAAGTGAGGAGAGGCCGTACTGACAAAATGAACGGTGTTCATCACCAACTCTACAGTCTTCCCATTATGGGAAATCTTTCTTCTTTCTTTCAACACACCAGCCGTATCCCACCGAGGCGGGGTGGCCCAAAAGGAAAAACGAAAGTTTCTCCTTTTACATTTAGTAATATATACAGGAGAAGAGGTTACTAGCCCCTTGCTCCCGGCATTTTAGTCGCCTCTTACAACACGCATGGCTTACGGAGGAAGAATTCTGTTCCACTTCCCCATGGAGATAAGAGGAAATAAACAAGAATAAGAACTAGAAAGAAAATAGAAGAAAACCCAGAGGGGTGTGTATATATGTGCTTGTACATGTATGTGTAGTGTGACCTAAGTGTAAGTAGAAGTAGCAAGACGTACCTGAAATCTTGCATGTTCATGAGACAGAAAAAAGGACACCAGCAATCCTACCATCATGTAAAACAATTACAGGCTTTCGTTTTACACTCACTTGGCAGGACGGTAGTACCTCCCTGGGCGGTTGCTGTCTACCAACCTACTACCTATAATTATGGGAAATATTATGGTAAATATTATGGTAAATATACACATACATCTAGGTTTTTCTCCTTTTTCTAAATAGCTCTTGTTCTTCTTTATTTCTTCTATTGTCCATGGGGAAGTGGAAAAGAATCTTTCCTCCGTAAGCCATGCGTGTCGTATGAGGCGACTAAAATGCCGGGAGCAATGGGCTAGTAACCCCTTCTCCTGTAGACATTTACTAAAAAAGAGAAGAAGAAAAACTTTATAAAACTGGGATGCTTAAATGTGCGTGGATGTAGTGCGGATGACAAGAAACAGATGATTGCTGATGTTATGAATGAAAAGAAGTTGGATGTCCTGGCCCTAAGCAAAACAAAGCTGAAGGGGGTAGGGGAAATAAATGGGATTAAATCTGGAGTATCTGAGAGAGTTAGAGCAAAGGAAGGGGTAGCAGTAATGTTGAATGATCAGTTATGGAAGGAGAAAAGAGAATATGAATGTGTAAATTCAAGAATTATGTGGATTAAAGTAAAGGTTGGATGCGAGAAGTGGGTCATAATAAGCGTGTATGCACCTGGAGAAGAGAGGAATGCAGAGGAGAGAGAGAGATTTTGGGAGATGTTAAGTGAATGTATAGGAGCCTTTGAACCAAGTGAGAGAGTAATTGTGGTAGGGGACCTGAATGCTAAAGTAGGAGAAACTTTTAGAGAGGGTGTGGTAGGTAAGTTTGGGGTGCCAGGTGTAAATGATAATGGGAGCCCTTTGATTGAACTTTGTATAGAAAGGGGCTTAGTTATAGGTAATACATATTTCAAGAAAAAGAGGATAAATAAGTATACAAGATATGATGTAGGGCGAAATGACAGTAGTTTGTTGGATTATGTATTGGTAGATAAAAGACTGTTGAGTAGACTTCAGGATGTACATGTTTATAGAGGGGCCACAGATATATCAGATCACTTTCTAGTTGTAGCTACACTGAGAGTAAAAGGTAGATGGGATACAAGGAGAATGGAAGCATCAGGGAAGAGAGAGGTGAAGGTTTATAAACTGAAAGAGGAGGCACTTAGGGTAAGATATAAACAGCTATTGGAGGATAGATGGGCTAATGAGAGCATAAGCAATGGGGTATAAGAGGTATGGGGTAGGTTTAAAAATGTAGTGTTAGTGTGTTCAGCAGAAGTTTGTGGTTACAGGAAAGTGGGTGCGGGAGGGAAGAAGAGCGATTGGTGGAATGATAATGTAAAGAGAGTAGTAAGGGAGAAAAAGTTAGCATATGAGAAGTTTTTACAAAGTAGAAGTGATGCAAGGAGGGAAGAGTATATGGAGAAAAAGAGAGAGGTTAAGAGAGTGGTGAAGCAATGTAAAAAGAGAGCAAATGAGAGAGTGGGTGAGATGTTATCAACAAATTTTGTTGAAAATAAGAAAAAGTTTTGGAGTGAGATTAACAAGTTAAGGAAGCCTAGAGAACAAATGGATTTGTCAGTTAAAAATAGGAGAGGAGAGTTATTAAATGGAGAGTTAGAGGTATTGGGAAGATGGAGGGAATATTTTGAGGAATTGTTAAATGTTGATGAAGTTAGGGAAGCTGTGATTTCGTGTATGGGGCAAGGAGGAATAACATCTTGTAGGAGTGAGGAAGAGCCAGTTGTGAGTGTGGGAGAAGTTCGTGAGGCAGTAGGTAAAATGAAAGGGGGTAAGGCAGCCGGGATTGATGGGATAAAGATAGAAATGTTAAAAGCAGGTGGGGATATAGTTTTGGAGTGGTTGGTGCAATTATTTAATAAATGTATGGAAGAGGGTAAGGTACCTAGGGATTGGCAGAGAGCATGCATAGTTCCTTTGTATAAAGGCAAAGGGGACAAAAGAGAGTGCAAAAATTATAGGGGGATAAGTCTGTTGAGTATACCTGGTAAAGTGTATGGTAGAGTTATTATTGAAAGAATTAAGAGTAAGATGGAAAATAGGATAGCAGATGAACAAGGAGGCTTTAGGAAAGGTAGGGGGTGTGTGGACCAGGTGTTTACAGTGAAACATATAAGTGAACAGTATTTAGATAAGGCTAAAGAGGTCTTTGTGGCATTTATGGATTTGGAAAAGGCGTATGACAGGGTGGATAGGGGGGCAATGTGGCAGATGTTGCAGGTGTATGGTGTAGGAGGTAGGTTACTGAAAGCAGTGAAGAGTTTTTACGAGGATAGTGAGGCTCAAGTTAGAGTATGTAGGAAAGAGGGAAATTATTTCCCAGTAAAAGTAGGCCTTAGACAAGGATGTGTGATGTCACCGTGGTTGTTTAATATATTTATAGATGGGGTTGTAAGAGAAGTAAATGCGAGGGTCTTGGCAAGAGGCGTGGAGTTAAAAGATAAAGAATCACACATAAAGTGGGAGTTGTCACAGTTGCTCTTTGCTGATGACACTGTGCTCTTGGGAGATTCTGAAGAGAAGTTGCAGAGATTGGTGGATGAATTTGGTAGGGTATGCAAAAGAAGAAAATTAAAAGTGAATACAGGAAAGAGTAAGGTTATGAGGATAACAAAAAGATTAGGTGATGAAAGATTGGATATCAAATTGGAGGGAGAGAGTATGGAGGAGGTGAATGTATTCAGATATTTGGGAGTGGACGTGTCAGCGGATGGGTCTATGAAAGATGAGGTGAATCATAGAATTGATGAGGGGAAAAGGGTGAGTGGTGCACTTAGGAGTCTGTGGAGACAAAGAACTTTGTCCTTGGAGGCAAAGAGGGGAATGTATGAGAGTATAGTTTTTCCAATGCTCTTATATGGGTGTGAAGCATGGGTGATGAATGTTGCAGCGAAGAGAAGGCTGGAGGCAGTGGAAATGTCATGTCTGAGGGCAATGTGTGGTGTGAATATAATGCAGAGAATTCGTAGTTTGGAAGTTAGGAGGAGGTGCGGGATTACCAAAACTGTTGTCCAGATGGCTGACGAAGGGTTGGTGAGGTGGTTCGGACATGTAGAGAGAATGGAGCGAAACAGAATGACTTCAAGAGTGTATCAGTCTGTAGTGGAAGGAAGGCGGGGTAGGGGTCGGCCTAGGAAAGGTTGGAGGGAGGGGGTAAAGGAGGTTTTGTGTGCAAGGGGCTTGGACTTCCAGCAGGCATGTGTGAGCGTGTTTGATAGGAGTGAATGGAGATAAATGGATTTTAATACTTGACGTGCTGTTGGAGTGTGAGCAAAGTAACACTTGTGAAGGGGTTCAGGGAAACCGGCAGGCCGGACTTGAGTCCTGGAGATGGGAAGTACAGTGCCTGCACTCTGAAGGAGGGGTGTTAATATTGCAGTTTAAAAACTGTAGTGTAAAGCACCCTTCTGGCAAGACAGTGATGGAGTGAATGATGGTGAAAGTTTTTCTTTTTCGGGCCACCCTGCCTTGGTGGGAATCGGCCAGTGTGATAATAATAAAAAAAAATAATAATTATGGTAAATATTTTTTTTCAACACTTCGGCCATCTCCCACTGAGGCAGGGTGACCCAAAAAAGAAACACTTTCACCATCATTCAATGCTTTCGCCATCATTCACACATAATCTTTATCTTGGCAGAGATACTCAGATACGACAGTTTAGATGTCACTCCGAACAGGCAATATCCCAAACCCCTCGTCTGAAGTGCAGGCACTGTACTTCCCATTTCCAGGACTCAAGTCTGGGTAACTGGTTTCCCTGAATCCCTTGACAAAATATTACCCTGTTTACATTCCAACAGCTTGTCAGGTCCCAAAAACCATTAGTCTCCATTCGCTCCTGACATACACACACATTTCTTCTGCATGTCCAAGCCTCTTTGCACACAAAACCTCTTTTACCCCCTCCCTCCATCCTTCCCTAGGATGACCCTTACCCTTCCTCCCCTCCACTATGGAACTGAACTTCTCCAGGCTGAGGGACTGACAACCTCAAATTCTCCGACTTCATGGGTGATGGACTGATTACATCGTCTTCACATCTCTACTGTTCCTGTCTACTTTCTGTATTTGACTGAAGAAGCCTACCGTGTAGGCGAAACATTTCAGAATAAAGTTGCCTAACTGTTGCCTGTGTGTTTTACCTACCAACCTGTCGGTATTGTATACCATTTTGATGTTCAGAAATTTATATATCTTCCAAGTCATCCTATATTGCTACATTCTCTCTAAATGACCAAACCATCTCAGTAACTCCTCTTCAACCTCTGACTAATACTTTTAGTTACTCCACACCTCCTAATTTCCACACTATAAATTCACTGCATAATATTTACACCACACTTTGCCCTTAGACACGACATCTCCACTGCCTCCAGCCTGCTCTGTGCTGCAACATTTACAACCCATGTTTCACACCCACATAAGATTGTTGGTACGTACCACTATACTCTCGTACATTGCCGCCTTTGCCTCCATGGATAACATTTTTTTATTCCTGCATATACCTCAATGCACCATTCACCTCTTTTTCCTTCATCAGTTCTATGGTTAACCTCATCCTTCATAAACTCATCCACTGACAAGTCAACTCCCAAATATCCAAAAACATTCATTTCTTCCATACTCCCTCCCTCCAATGTGATATCCAATTTTTCTTTACCAAACTCATTTGATACCCTCACCACCTTACTTTTATCTATGTTCACTTTCAACTTTCTTCCTTTACACACCCTCCCAGACTTATCCACCAACCTTCGGAACTTTTCTTTAGAATCTCCCATAAGCACAGTATCATCAGCAAAGAGTAACTGTGTCAACTCTCATTTTGTATTTAATTCCCTGTAATTTATTCCCACCCTTCTCCCCAACACCATAACATTTACTTCTTTTACAGCAGGGTAATATTTTCTGAAGGGATTCAGGGAAACCAGTTAGCCAGACTTGAGTTCTGGAGATGGGAAGTACAGTGCCTGCACTTAAGAGGAGGAGTTTGGGATACTGGCTGTTTGGAGTGACATCTAAACTGTCGAATCTGAGTGCCTCTGCAAAGACAGTGATAGTGTGAATGATGGTGAAAGTGTTGAATGATGCTGAAAGTGTTTCTTTTTGGGTCACCTTGCCTCGGTGGGAAACAAATGTTGTGTTAAAAAAAAAAAATACCAAAACGCTCCTGCTGGTCATCTTCAGCCGAAGAGGACCCCAACAGGGGGTCAAAATATACAGATCAATTAATTTGGAGAGTTTGTCTCCATGCGAGTTATTATTGAGCACCATGTATGTGTGTACTATATATTACATGTACCTGTAAGATAAGGCCTAACCATTAATCTCATAATTGCAACACCAGATTGGTTAATGTTATGTAATATTTCAGATAATTGTAGGTGATGCTATATCTCACATGAAAGATATGATCAAGGAGAAACGAACCTTTGATTATGTATTTGCTGACCTAACTGATGTGCCAATATCCCCATCGCCACGTGGGGAACTGTGGGATTTTATGCGTGCAATTATGAACCTTGGAACTGAACTTGTGAAACCTGACACTGGGAAATACATGACTCATGTAAGTTACTTTTGTCAAGTTTTTATTGAAGCTTCTACACATTTTTGGGAAATATTTTTGACATCTGTAGGTCTTCTTTCAACAAACTGACCATATCCCACCGAGGCAGGGTGGCTCAAAAAGAAAACAAAAGTTTCTTTCTTTAAATTTAGTAATGTATACAGGAGAAGGGGTTACTATACCCTTACTCCTGGCATTTTAGTCGCCTCTTACAACACACATGGCTTATGGAGGAAGAATTATGTTCCACTTCCTCAGGAAGACCTGCAGGTATCATGTTGAATTGTCTTCAACCACAGATGCTGAGTGTTCTCTTATTGTACCCATGGTACTCCTGCTTTTTTATTTTTTATTTACACACTGGCCGTCTCCCACCAAGGCAAGGTTACCTTAATAAAATTGAAAAAAGCTTTTCTTTTTACGTATACGTACGTAATAATTTATGCAGGAAAAGAGGTTACTAGTTCCTTACTCCCAGGATTTTAGTTGCCTCCCCTTGCTTATTGCTCTGTCTGTTTTACCCTTATTTCCACACCTCTCACTTTTATGTGCTATATATATCATCAGACGACTCTCTTCTTTGCTCCAGAGAGTACATTCCAAGTTCTTTGCGGTGTTCTCGGTAACTTAAATACTTTATTGGCTTTGTGCTGACAATACAGCATCTCTACATTTTCCAGCTGATCTCTCTCTTTCCTTGAACAATAAGAAATGCCTTTACAATATGTAGTGTAAATGTTGTTCTGTAACCAGTTTATATGACAAGATGTTAATGGAAGTGTGAGGGTAAGTAAGTAGAGGTAAATGTACAAAATATTTATGATATAGGAGTTTGAATTACTGTTAATTTCTACAAACTTACCTTGGGTTTCCTTGAGACTCTAGGTAAATAGTAGGTACAGCATAAATATATGTATTTATCTTTCTCATTGAACCTGCTGTATCCTACCAAGGCGAGCGACCCATAAAGAAAAAAGTTTCACTTTCTAACTTTAGTAACGTAAACAGAAGTGGTTACTAGCCCATTGTTCCTGGCATTTTAGTCACCTCTTAGGACATGCATGACTTATGGAGGAACTATTCTTCTCCACTTCCCCATGGAGATAAATATATGTACATGTACAGTGATTATGTATGAGTGAAAGTGTTGAATGATGAAAGAATTTTCTTTTTGGGGATTTTCTTTCTTTTTGGGTCACCCTGCCTTGGTGGGAGACGGCCGACTTGTTGAAAAAAAAAAAAAGTATACCTGAAGGTCAGTGCCCCCACAGCCTGGTCTGTGACCAAGCCTCACAGCAAGATCAAAATAAAGAGGTGATATCACAATATACAAAACAACCACTGTGAAAAAAAATAGTGGGATTCCAAAGGTTTTTGTAATGCCTCACAATATCAATAAGCTTGGTAATGTGAGAAATCACACAAGTGCTTCGAAGCTCACAATTTTTTCAGAGTGGTTGTTTCGTTTATGTATATTATTAAGTTATTAAATTGGAATATGCATATTTATACCAAATCATTTGTTTTTCAGGCAACTGGAATCCAGTGCAAGAAAGCTCTGACAATGTTTGAGGAACAACTTAGTAGTCTTGAGATACCTGTGACCTTCACTCAAACTAGTCACTATGTGCCTAGTTTCAAGGAGAAATGGTGCTTCTATCAAGTCACTCACAAGTCTTTGAAAACATAGTGGCGTATAGTTCCTAGCAATGGAGAATTTGTATTCAGTTTACTACAGATACAGCAGATTTCAGCACTTGGCTCTTTTTTCGCAAATTTCTTTTATCTGTAGAGATTATTCCAGGTGATACTCCTATTAAATTTATACCTAACACTTGTATTCAATATATGCCATATACAGTATTATATATTTTATATACTGATGAAATAAAATAAACCAATTAAACATTAATTAATTTTTCATTATTGTGTACTACAGTTGCCGTTGTGTATATACCCATTTGAGCTTTTAAGTCTCTTAATAGTTCTTGTTCTTAGTGTTATTGGGCAAGTGTTTCCTGATGTTGGTCTTAGTCATATGATCTTCAGCAGGAGCTTTTGGTAATCTGATGGAGGCCTTCCACTGGCTTAACACTCCACCTTGAAAAATTATGGTTATGATTATAACGGTTAGATATATCTTATTGTTTCCTTTCCATGGGGAAGTGGGCGAGAATCCTTCCTATGTAAGTCGTGTGTTGTACAGGCAACTAAAATGCCAGGTATGAGTAGCTAATATCTCCTTCTGTATAAATTAATAAGAGGACAAAGAAAATTTTAAATTCTTGGTGTATGCTTGGAGGGTGTTCTGGGGGTCGGTGCCTTTGTGGCCCAGTTGATGACCAGGTCTTGAAAAGTGGATTGTTTGAATTTACATGGGTGTAGTACGGATGTGAGGGAAGACATGATTGAAAGGATGCTGGATAGTTTTTTCACCACACTGGCAGTCTCCCACCAAGGCAGGGTGACTCAATAAAGAAAATTTCACCATCATTCACACATGTCTTAAATGAAATGAAGGTAAAGACGGTAAAAAGTTTCAATGGAGGTGTAAATGGGATTAGGTCAGGTATATCTGAGAAAATTAGAGCTAAGAAGAGGCAGTGGTGATATTAAATGACCAGTTATGGAAAGAAAAGATGGCAAATAAGGACATTAATTCAAGAAAAATGGGGATTAAAGTAAGGGTGTGATGTGAGAAATAGGTAATAGTAAGTGTTTATTCACCCAGGAAAGAGTGTGTGGTTTTGGAAGGTGTTAGGGAGTTTTGAACCAAGTGAGAAAATTGCTGTGGGGGGCCTAAATGCTAAAGTGGGAGAAAATGTAGGTTTTTTTTTTTTTTTTTTTTTTTTTCAACAAGTCGGCCGTCTCCCACCGAGGCAGAGTGACCTAAAAAAGAAAGAAAATCCCCAAAAAGAAAATACTTTCATCATCATTCAACACTTTCACCACACTCGCACATTATCACTGTTTTTGCAGAGGTGCTCAGAATACAACAGTCTAGAAGCATATACGTATTAAGATACACAACATATCCCTCCAAACTGCCAATATCCCAAACCCCTCCTTTAAAGTGCAGGCATTGTATTTCCCATTTCCAGGACTCAAGTCCGACTATATGAAAATAACCGGTTTCCCTGAATTTTTTTTTTTTTTTTTTTTTTTTTCAACAAGTCGGCCGTCTCCCACCGAGGCAGGGTGACCCAAAAAAGAAAGAAAATCCCCAAAAAGAAAATACTTTCATCATCATTCAACACTTTCACCACACTCGCACATTATCACTGTTTTTGCAGAGGTGCTCAGAATACAACAGTCTAGAAGCGTAAACATATAAAGATACACAACATATCCCTCCAAACTGCCAATATCCCAAACCCCTCCTTTAAAGTGCAGGCATTGTACTTCCCATTTCCAGGACTCAAGTCCGACTATATGAAAATAACCGGTTTCCCTGAATCCCTTCACTAAATATTACCCTGCTCACACTCCAACAGATCGTCAGGTCCCAAGTACCATTCGTCTCCATTCACTCCTATCTAACACGCTCACGCACGCTTGCTGGAAGTCCAAGCCCCTTACCCACAAAACCTCCTTTACCCCCTCTCTCCAACCCTTTCGAGGACGACCCCTACCCCGCCTTCCTTCCCCTATAGATTTATATGCTTTCCATGTCATTCTACTTTGATCCATTCTCTCTAAATGACCAAACCACCTCAACAACCCCTCTTCTGCCCTCTGACTAATACTTTTATTAACTCCACACCTTCTCCTAATTTCCACACTCCGAATTTTCTGCATAATATTTACACCACACATTGCCCTTAAACAGGACATCTCCACTGCCTCCAACCGTCTCCTCGCTGCTGCATTTACCACCCAAGCTTCACACCCATATAAGAGTGTTGGTACTACTATACTTTCATACATTCCCTTCTTTGCCTCCATAGATAACGTTTTTTGACTCCACATATACCTCAACGCACCACTCACCTTTTTTCCCTCATCAATTCTATGATTAACCTCATCCTTCATAAATCCATCCGCCGACATGTCAACTCCCAAGTATCTGAAAACATTCACTTCTTCCATACTCCTCCTCCCCAATTTGATATCCAATTTTTCTTTATCTAAATCATTTGACACCCTCATCACCTTACTCTTTTCTATGTTCACTTTCAACTTTCTACCTTTACACACATTCCCAAACTCATCCACTAACCTTTGCAATTTTTCTTTAGAATCTCCCATAAGCACAGTATCATCAGCAAAAAGTAACTGTGTCAATTCCCATTTTGAATTTGATTCCCCAAAATTTAATTCCACCCCTCTCCCGAACACCCTAGCATTTACTTCCTTTACAACCCCATCTATAAATATATTAAACAACCATGGTGACATTACACATCCCTGTCTAAGACCTACTTTTACCGGGAAGTATTCTCCCTCTCTTCTACACACCCTAACCTGAGCCTCACTATCCTCATAAAAACTCTTTACAGCATTTAATAACTTACCACCTATTCCATATACTTGCAACATCTGCCACATTGCTCCTCTATCCACTCTATCATATGCCTTTTCTAAATCCATAAATGCAATAAAAACTTCCCTATCTTTATCTAAATACTGTTCACATATATGCTTCAATTAAATTGGGATGCCAGGGGTTAATGAGAATACCCTCTGACTATGTATGGAATGAGGGTGGGTATTTTAAGTAGTAGTGGATAAATAAGTATGTGATGCAATATAATGTAGGATGTAATGATAGCAGTTTGTTGGACTAAGTGTTACATGTAGTAGATAAGAGGTTGATGGGTAGACTTCTGGATGCAGAGCCAGCCTTAGGAGGTGCAGGGGCCAATTGGGAACAATTTTGGTGGGTCCCATGTATGGAAAGCAATCAAACTGTGTGCTTAAAAAATGCTTAATAATAAGGTAAAAGGACCCCAATGGAAATAAGTCACTGTCTGACTTTTTTGGGTTATCCTAGGTTCTCTACACATATGCTGCTATGTATGATAATTCTATGTAACTGTATTTGTGTATACCTGAATAAACTTACTTACCTACTTAGTAGAGCAAACAGGTGTAAGCTACATTTTAATATAAAACTGTGTACATGTAAGTCTAGAAGTAACAAACAAAATTTGTATATCACCTCTGAAAAGTACACAGTAACAATGCCACTTGCTTTATTGACTTTGAAATGATTTATTAAAAATATTAATTTATTTTTGTTCAGAAAAATAATGAGAATTTAAGTGCCCTGTTGGAAGCAAATTATCTTTTTTTTGGACTTTTAAAAATCACTTAACATTCATAAACTATGAAAGTTATTTTTCTTGTTTTTATCTCTGCAAAGTCTTTTAGAATTTTGTCAAAGTTTAAACTCCTGCTAATTTCAGATTCAGTGGACATAATCGCCAAACTGTTCAAACGTTGTTGCTGAATTGATGATCTTGAATAAGTTTTGATCAGTTTCAGTTTGGAGAAACTCCATTCTCCAGATGCTATAGTCACTGGGATTGTCAAGAAAACCTGAGGAGCAATAAATAAATTTGGAAATGCGGTAGACCGCTTTTGGGGAAATTCACCAACATATTATAGGTAGTAGGTTGGTAGACAGCAACCACTCAGGGAAGTACTACCGTCCTGCCAGATGACTGTGAAACAGAAACCTGTAACTGTTTTGCATGATGGTAGGATTACTGGTTTCTTTTTCTGTCTCATAAACACGCTAGATAACAGGGATATCTTGCTACTCCTACTAACACTTTGGTCACACTTCACAGACACGCACATGCATATATATATATACATACATCTAGGTTTTTCTCCTTTTTCTAAATAGCTCTTGTTCCTCTTTATTTCTTCTATTGTCCATGGGGAAGTGGAAAAGAATCTTTCCTCCGTAAGCCATGCGTGTCGTATGAGGCGACTAAAATGCTGGGAGCAATGGGCTAGTAACCCCTTCTCCTGTAGACATTTACTAAAAAAGAGAAGAAGAAAAACTTTATAAAACTGGGATGCTTAAATGTGCGTGGATGTAGTGCGGATGACAAGAAACAGATGATTGCTGATGTTATGAATGAAAAGAAGTTGGATGTCCTGGCCCTAAGCGAAACAAAGCTGAAGGGGGGTAGGGGAGTTTCGGTGGGGGGAAATAAATGGGATTAAATCTGGAGTATCTGAGAGAGTTAGAGCAAAGGAAGGGGTAGCAGTAATGTTGAATGATCAGTTATGGAAGGAGAAAAGAGAATATGAATGTGTAAATTCAAGAATTATGTGGATTAAAGTAAAGGTTGGATGCGAGAAGTGGGTCATAATAAGCGTGTATGCACCTTGAGAAGAGAGGAATGCAGAGGAGAGAGAGAGATTTTGGGAGATGTTAAGTGAATGTATAGGAGCCTTTGAACCAAGTGAGAGAGTAATTGTGGTAGGGGACCTGAATGCTAAAGTAGGAGAAACTTTTAGAGAGGGTGTGGTAGGTAAGTTTGGGGTGCCAGGTGTAAATGATAATGGGAGCCCTTTGATTGAACTTTGTATAGAAAGGGGTTTAGTTATAGGTACATATTTTAAGAAAAAGAGGATAAATTAATATACAAGATATGATGTAGGGCGAAATGACAATAGTTTGTTGGATTATGTATTGGTAGATAAAAGACTGTTGAGTAGACTTCAGGATGTACATGTTTATAGAGGGGCCACAGATATATCAGATCACTTTCTAGTTGTAGCTACACTGAGAGTAAAACGTAGATGGGATACAAGGAGAATAGAAGCATCAGGGAAGAGAGAGGTGAAGGTTTATAAACTAAAAGAGGAGGCAGTTAGGGTAAGATATAAACAGCTATTGGAGGATAGATGGGCTAATGAGAGCATAGGCAATGGGGTCGAAGAGGTATGGGGTAGTTTTAAAAATGTAGTGTTAGAGTGTTCAGCAGAAGTTTGTGGTTACAGGAAAGTGGGTGCAGGTGGGAAGAGGAGCGATTGGTGGAATGATGATGTGAAGAGAGTAGTAAGGGAGAAAAAGTTAGCATATGAGAAGATTTTACAAAGTAGAAGTGATGCAAGGAGGGAAGAGTATATGGAGAAAAAGAGAGAGGTTAAGAGAGTGGTGAAGCAATGTAAAAAGAGAGCAAATGAGAGAGTGGGTGAGATGTTATCAACAAATTTTGTTGAAAATAAGAAAAAGTTTTGGAGTGAGATTAACAAGTTAAGAAAGCCTAGAGAACAAATGGATTTGTCAGTTAAAAATAGGAGAGGAGAGTTATTAAATGGAGAGTTAGAGGTATTGGGAAGATGGAGAGAATATTTTGAGGAATTGTTAAATGTTGATGAAGATAGGGAAGCTGTGATTTCGTGTATAGGGCAAGGAGGAACATCATCTTGTAGGAGTGAGGAAGAGCCAGTTGTGAGTGTGGGGGAAGTTCGTGAGGCAGTAGGTAAAATGAAAGGGGGTAAGGCAGCCGGGATTGATGGGATAAAGATAGAAATGTTAAAAGCAGGTGGGGATATAGTTTTGGTGTGGTTGGTGCAATTATTTAATAAATGTATGGAAGAGGGTAAGGTACCTAGGGATTGGCAGAGAGCATGCATAGTTCCTTTGTATAAAGGCAAAGGGGATAAAAGAGAGTGCAAAAATTATAGGGGGATAAGTCTGTTGAGTATACCTGGCAAAGTGTATGGTAGAGTTATTATTGAAAGAATTAAGAGTAAGACGGAGAATAGGATAGCAGATGAACAAGGAGGCTTTAGGAAAGGTAGGGGGTGTGTGGACCAGGTGTTTACAGTGAAACATATAAGTGAACAGTATTTAGATAAGGCTAAAGAGGTCTTCGTGGCATTTATGGATTTGGAAAAGGCGTATGACAGGGTGGATAGGGGGGCAATGTGGCAGATGTTGCAGGTGTATGGTGTAGGAGGTAGGTTACTGAAAGCAGTGAAGAGTTTTTCCGAGGATAGTGAGGCTCAAGTTAGAGTATGTAGGAAAGAGGGAAATTATTTCCCAGTAAAAGTAGGCCTTAGACAAGGATGTGTGATGTCACCGTGGTTGTTTAATATATTTATAGATGGGGTTGTAAGAGAAGTAAATGCGAGGGTCTTGGCAAGAGGCGTGGAGTTAAAAGATAAAGAATCACACATAAAGTGGGAGTTGTCACAGTTGCTCTTTGCTGATGACACTGTGCTCTTGGGAGATTCTGAAGAGAAGTTGCAGAGATTGGTGGATGAATTTGGTAGGGTGTGCAAAAGAAGAAAATTGAAAGTGAATACAGGAAAGAGTAAGGTTATGAGGATAACAAAAAGATTAGGTGATGAAAGATTGGATATCAGATTGGAGGGAGAGAGTATGGAGGAGGTGAATGTATTCAGATATTTGGGAGTGGACGTGTCAGCGGATGGGTCTATGAAAGATGAGGTGAATCATAGAATTGATGAGGGGAAAAGGGTGAGTGGTGCAGTTAGGAGTCTGTGGAGACAAAGAACTTTGTCCTTGGAGGCAAAGAGGGGAATGTATGAGAGTATAGTTTTACCAACGCTCTTATATGGGTGTGAAGCATGGGTGATGAATGTTGCAGCGAGGAGAAGGCTGGAGGCAGTGGAGATGTCATGTCTGAGGGCAATGTGTGGTGTGAATATAATGCAGAGAATTCGTAGTTTGGAAGTTAGGAGGAGGTGCGGGATTACCAAAACTGTTGTCCAGAGGGCTGAGGAAGGGTTGTTGAGGTGGTTCGGACATGTAGAGAGAATGGAGCGAAACAGAATAACTTCAAGAGTGTATCAGTCTGTAGTGGAAGGAAGGCGGGGTAGGGGTCGGCCTAGGAAAGGTTGGAGGGAGGGGGTAAAGGAGGTTTTGTGTGTGAGGGGCTTGGACTTCCAGCAGGCTTGCGTGAGCGTGTTTGATAGGAGTGAATGGAGACAAATGGTTTTTAATACTTGACGTGCTGTTGGAGTGTGAGCAAAAGGTAGTCATTTGGTGGGGTATCTGAGCTTGGGATATTATTGGCAAGGTTTTGACCTATAGTGGAGAAGAAATCATTGAGTCTGCTAATAGTAATAGTAGTATTAGTAATAAGACTAATAGTAGTAGTCGTAATAGTAGTAGTAGTGATAGCAGTAATAGTAGTAGTATTAGTAAAAATAGTAATAGCAGTAGTAGTAGTAATAGTAGCAGTAATAGTAATAGCAGTAGTGGTAATAGTAATAGCAGTAATTAAAGTAATAGTAATAACAGCAGTAGTAATAAAGTAGTAATACTAATAGCAGTAACAGAAGTAATAGTAATAGCAATAGTAATAACAGTAACAGCAGTATTAACAAAGTAATAGCAATAACAGCAACAGTATTAACATAATATCTTAACATAATATATTAACACAATATCTTAACATAATATATTAACACAATATCTTAACATAATATATTAACACAGTATCTTAACATATTAACATAACATTTTATCACAGTGGTCCCTGGTAAGATGCAAAAAAAATAATAGCAACAGTTTTAACATAATATATTAACACAATATCTTAACATAATATATTAACACAATATCTTAACATATTAACATAATAAATAAACATAATATATTATCACAATGGTCCCTGGTAAGATGTAAACAAAGTCATCATGGTGGACGCTGATCCAGCTCCATCTCCGGTATTTTTCACTTTCCTTCACTAACATAATAACTTCTAACTATTACCACATATATCACTAGTTAGTTATTACTAGCGCTAGTTATCACCTCAGATAGACTAGTTATCACCTCAGATAGACTAGTTATCACCCTAAATAAGAGGTTTTAGTGATGGTTGTTGCTGATGGAAATGGTCGGGATGGTAAGTCTGGTTGTTGTTATATTTAGGGGGAAGCGCTAAAACTGTGGGGGTCACACTGCTTGGGGAAAAGTGGGAGGGAATCGGGTTTGATCCTAGGAAGGGGAAGTGTGTGTTTAATGTGACGTTGATGGAGTTTGAGGGGTTTAATATTGTTGGAGCCCGGTCCTGGACTAGGCTTGTCTGGTCCACCAGGTTGTTACTGGTGGTCCTGGACTAGGTTTTTCTGGTCCACCAGGTTGTTACTGGTGGTCCTGGACTAGGCTTGTCTGGTCCACCAGGTTGTTACTGGTGGTCCTGGACTAGGCTTGTCTGGTCCACCAGGTTGTTACTGGTGGTCCTGGACTAGGCTTGTCTGGTCCACCAGGTTGTTACTGGTGGTCCTGGACTAGGTTTTTCTGGTCCACCAGGTTGTTACTGGTGGTCCTGGACTAGGCTTGTCTGGTCCACCAGGTTGTTACTGGTGGTCCTGGACTAGGTTTTTCTGGTCCACCAGGTTGTTACTGGTGGTCCTGGACTAGGTTTTTCTGGTCCACCAGGTTGTTACTGGTGGTCCTGGACTAGGCTTTTCTGGTCCACCAGGTTGTTACTGGTGGTCCTGGACTGTTGAGAAATGGCATTACCAGCTAAGTTTAAATATAGGGAAACTTAACTTAGAAAGACAGCTCATCGCCTGCACAGCCGCCCCTGCAGACGAGGTCTTGAGATGCTGTCGAAGGCACTCCTCAACGGGCTGAAATGAGTTATAATTTGTAAACAATTAATTACCCCTAGGGGGTGTTATACAGTGGACCCCCGGTTAATGATATTTTTTCACCCCAGAAGTATGTTCAGGTGCCAGTACTGACCGAATTTGTTCCCATAAGGAATATTGTGAAGTAGATTAGTCCATTTCAGACCCCCAAACATACACGTACAAACGCACTTACATAAATACACTTACATAATTGGTCGCATTCGGAGGTGATCGTTATGCGGGGGTCCACTGTATCAGCATATTTCATTCACTGTTTGCTGACAAACTTACTTGTGTGGACTCAAAAGTCCGCCCCTTACTGCAGACTATAGGTTGATTACAAACTCCTTGCGACTCAAGAACTGCGCAGTCCCCCGTACTACAAGAAATTCGTAACCTACCTTGCTCTTGTAGCGTGAGCTATGGTGTTCTTCACACCTTCGACAGATATCGGTGACTTGATAGAAGCTGAAGTGTCCTTGGATGTCCACGTCTTCCATAGTCTAGGAAAATGCACACTGGTACACTATGTTCCACAAGATTTGTCTTTATTGTTCACAATCTTATCACTAAGGAAGCTGATCACACTTCTCTTAAGTGTTTATTGTGTTTTATGAGACACTTTGTTCACACTAACGCACAGATCGTTCTTTGTTGGTTATCCTGGCATCAGTGTCACTCTCAGTAGAGTCAAAAGTAATCTGAAGACGCCACAACGCCCCACGCCATCACTGCCCCCAGCACAAAGGAAAAGCTGACCTAGTACTTTTGCTTCCTTGCCACTTCCTCCATGAGACAAAGCAGAATGTTTAAATCTTGCTGTCTTAAGCATAGACAACAATGTCCAATATCTTTACCATGGTAATAAAGTGGGAGCAGGATTTTCCTTAATTGTCCTGCTAAGGTAAGAGATGTACTGTCTATTATTAAAATACACTCTGCAACACTGGACTGCAAGGAGCGGCGGTCGCTTGACCACGTCGCATACTCGTACTGCATCTGCGATCAATTACTCGCCGTAGAAGTAAACAAGATATTTGCCCCTTCTGAGAGGGCTGGGCCCCTCAGGGCTGAAAGGGGCTGAAGGGGGCTGATACCCCCCTCCTGGAGAAAATTTCTCCACACTGGGGGGCGGCGGAGGTTCGCTGCAGGTGAACTATTCATCACTTAACATTAATTTGATTTTCTCACTCGCCACCACTGTTGCTTGTCTTTTCTGAACAGCTTTAGTCTGTGTGGTTTCTGGAGAATCACTAATTTTGTTTTCAACATTGTGTAATTCTAACGGCTCTAGTTTATTGTCTGCTTATTCATTACACCTTTGCTTAAAACATCAACTGTCCTGATGATTCCATTTGCATCAGGATATATGGTCACAATTTTTCCAAGTGGCCATTGGGACCTCGGACCATCATTGTCGATAATCACTATGTCACCAGGTCTTAAGGACTTATGATTTTCAGGAACACCAGCTCCATAGAAGTGTTCTCTCAACGAGGTGAGATAGTCTTCTCGCCAAATTTTCTCCCAACGTTCAATCACTTTATTAAGGTGTTTGAATTTACGTCTGAGTTGCTCAGGTTCGAAATAAGTAGGATCCTCTATGATTTCTTTATCATTCATGGGAGGAACAGGTTCGAGCCTTCTGCCATGGAGTAAATGAGATGGACTTAACACTTCTAAATTGTCCAGATCATCGGTAACATAAGTTAGAGGTCTGTTGTTGACTCTATTTTCTATTTCAGTTACAATTGTACGGAATTCTTCTAAATCGATTCTTTGACGATGAAGAGTCTTCCTTAAACAACGTTTTACAATGCCGATCATTCTTTCATAAAATCCGCCGTGCCATGGAGATTTAGGAGGAATGTATCTCCAACAACAACTGCGTTGAATCAGCATCTGTTGTACTTCTGGTTGATCAAAGATCTTGCTTATATAAGCAGCACCAGCAACAAAGTTCGTTGCATTATCTGAAATCATCAGTCTGGGACATCCCCTTCTGGCTGCAAATCTTCTGAATAATTTGATAAAGGTTTCAGCAGACATGTCAGTGGCTACTTCTAGATGTACTGCTCTAGTTGTAGCACAAGTGAACAAACAGATGTACACCTTTATGGGAACTTGGTCAACTGTTTTGGTTAAAATTATTGGTCCAGTGTAATCTACACCTGTCACCTCAAATGGAGTGATATGACAAACTCTTTCAGAGGGATATGGAGGTGGACCTGGATACTGACATACTCGTATATCGTAGTGACGACAAGTAATACAGTCCTTTATTTGTTTTTTCACACTTTGTCGACCTTGAGGTATCCAGTAGGATTGTCGTATATGACAAAGTGTGTCAGCTACCCCACCATGTAACACGTTACTGTGGGCATTTTGCACAATCAGTTTTGTTAGCCAATGATTCTTGGGGATCAATATTGGATGTATGGCTTCTTTAGGTAGTGAAGAATTATGAATTCTTCCTCGACATCTTATAATCTTTTCTGAGTCGAGATAAAGTCCTAAAGAATTAATCATGACAGGTTACTTTGGGGATTTATCTTGTGTTTCAAGAAATTTATATTCTGAAGAGAAAACATCTTTCTGTATTAGTTTCACCCAGTATTTAATGGGTTCAAGATATTCATAATCAGGTTTTATTCCTTTAATGAATTTAAAGACAAGAGCTGTAACTCTTAAGAGTTTACCCAAAGATGAGTATTTAGATCCATTCAAGCAGACTGTTTCTTCTGGCATAATGTGAGCTTTTTGCAGAGGCCAGTTATTTTCATTAGAGAGCCAGTTCGGTCCGTGGAGCCATAATTTATTATCCACAAATTTCTTGAGTGGGACACCACGTGACAACATGTCAGCTGGATTCTCTTGGGTAGAGACGTGGAGAAAGAGATAATCTCTCTGCATCTCTTATTTCTGCTACTCTGTTCTGTACATAGACCAACTTACTCTTATTATTTCTTAACCACTGGAGAACTGCTTCATTATCACTCCAGATCACGTTTTTTTCAATAGTGAGATGATCAAGTACTTTGTTGAGATAGACAACTAATTTTGTACCTACATAGAGTGCTGTCAGCTCCAATTGTGGTACTGTTCTGACCTTCAAGGGTGCTACCCTGGCCTTTGAAGTAATTAGTGTACTTCCTTTAGCATTACTCATGTAAGCTACAGCACCATAACCTCTGGTTGACGCATCACAGAACACATGTAATGTGTACTTGTTTCCCTCTTGACCTATTTGTCTGGGAAATTTAATTTGATGAAGTTGTTTAAACTCCCTGGATATTTCATCCCATGCTTGACTCATTTCTAGAGGCAAGTTCTCATCCCATCCAATTTTGAGCTACCATGCATCTTGCATAAGTATTTTACCCTTTATGGTAATTGGTGAGACGAGTCCTAGAGGATCAAAACATTGTGATACCTCTGAGAGTAAACTACGTTTAGTGAGTGTACTGCATGATTTATTGTTTATCCTTTTGAGACTCAAAGTATCTTCCTGTGTGTTCCAATTAAGTCCCAGCATATTGTTGCAATCAGGAATTTCAGCTTCAGGGAAATCTTCTTTGAGAAGTTCCCTTAATTGCTTTGAATTTGTATTCCACATCCTTAGAGGCATATTTGCTTCTTTCATCTCCTTGTTAGCTTCTCTGTATAAGGATTTCAAATCCTCCTCTTTATTCACAGTACCTTGAAGATTGTCCACATAGAAACTTTTCTTTAAGATTTCTTTGAAGGGACTTTCTGATTTCTTCAAATGTGTATTTAGAGTAGCTTCTAGTAAGAATGGAGAGGATGTTGCACCAAATAATACTGATTTGAAACGATAAGTTTTCGCAGGACTTTGAGGATCATGTGGATTTTCAGGCCACAAGAATCGAGTATAATCTCTCTATTTCTTGTAGTCCTACTCTTAAAAAAGCTTTGGAAATATCAGCCGTGTAGGCATATGGGTTTGTGCGAAATTTCATAAGCACGTCTCCAAGCTTCTCAGTTAGTGAGGGTCCGGTCATCAGACAGTCATTAAGACTTGCTACATCTTTATTTGCACGTGCGCTGCAATTATATACAACACGTAGTGGAATATTTTCAGAATCTTTTCTGACTCCATGATGCGGGAGATAATGAGCGTCTGTCTTCAACTTATCTTCGACTATTTCCTCAGTGAATTTATTGTCCAACTGTTCTTGTATGATATTATCATAGACAGTCAGTAGCTCTGGATTCTTCCTGAGCTCATGTATTTGTGCTTTCATTTGTCCGAAAGCCATGCGATAATTGCTAGGCAGATGTGGTGGATTTAATTTCCATGGTAACCTAACCCAATACTGTCCATCTTTATATTTGACAGTGTCCAAATATTGGTTATAAGTCTGAGACTCTTGTGGGCTTGGTTTATTTACATCAATACCTATCGCATCTAAATCCCACAACTTATCAACTGGTTCATTCATTTCTTCCAGTAATGATAATTTTTGCTGTGGTACATGATCAGCGGTTATTCTCGTAACTAGTACATTTTCCACTGAATCAATATCAGCTTCTTTCCCACTTTGAGAGGGAATGGGACCACATATCATGTGGCCTCCTGCTGTTTTCAGCAAGTGAACATCATGTTTACTTTCTATATTTTGCACAAAACAGTGATAATAATCACTTCCAATGATTAAATCAATTGGACTAATAGTGTCCGTCTGTATGTCAGGACTGGCTAACTTGACCTTAGCTGCTTTCAGTGCTGCAACTGTTTCTTTTAATCCCTGGATCTGCACAGACTTAGGCAAATCATCTACTACCACAGCTTCTACTGTCTTTTTCCTGTTTCCTAGACCAACAGTGATTCTGGCTAGGTCATATGTCTGTTTACCAGAATTGTGGAAAAAACCAGCTATATCTAACTGTATTTTGGCATAGGGTTGTTTATTCAGTTTCTGCAACACTGTTCTTCTTATGAAGGACCTTTGTGAGCCTTGATCAACTAGTGTTAGCACATTGGTTTTGTGTAATTTATTAGATAACTCAACTCGAGCTATCGGGAGAGCAGTTGCTTTAAACTTATCTCTCACATTTAATGCTGTTGCTTGTTGACTTCCTGTGGAAGTCTTCTGCTGTTCAGCAAAAGTTTTTGGGCATAATGCTGTATGATGCATACCCTTGCATTTAAAACACTTCTTCAGTGAGCATTTACCTCCCTTGTGTTTACCTAAACACTTGATGCACCTTTTCAGCTGATGAACACGTTGTTTACGTGCCTCCATTGATGTGTATTGACTACAATACTGTGCCCAATGTGTTCCATCACAAAGTACACATTTTGGAGTACGTTTATGTGTGACAGTCTGTTTACTGTCTGTTGTATTCACAGTTTGATAAGTGCCTATATGGGATTTCCCATTCTGTGGTTTAGTGGGAGTAGGTATACTCTTTTTATACTGAGTTGAAGGTTTATTATCCACTGGATTTGTGGATTTTTCATCTTGTCTCTTTGCTTGCATGCATGAAACTATCGTTTGTAAACCATTGCTAATTTCCTCACAAGTGAAATAGCGTTTATTGAACATAATATTTAATCGTTCAGTAGTTTGTGGTGACAACTTATCTTGTACAATACCACTGATAAACCAATCACATTGTCTTAGGTCATATTTAGCACCTAGAGATCTGAGACTATTGTCTAATGTGATTCTAAATGCCTGTAAGTCTGAAAAACAATGTTTGGGTGGCTTCAAGCTTGATATTAAGACTGCATGTCTAACTCTGGCCTTGTCAGCATCAAAGTAATTGTCTGCTAAGAGACGTAAGGCTATTTGATAATTGCCTTTAACCACCGGAAATGACTTAATCAGTTCATAGGATTCTCCCTTCACAAGACATTTAAGGTAATTGAACTTAGCAATCTCATGTATGTCAGTTCGTGAATTTACTATGGATTGAAAACCACTAATGAATTCTTCGTAATTATGACCTTGGAAAATAGGTAATGACAAGGTAGGTAAACTTGGTAATGGGACACTTGTTGTTGTTACAGGTGTAACAGGTGTTTGACCACTAGTTACAGTAGGTCTCTGTAACAGAGTTTTGCGGCAGATAGCCTGTACTCCTGTCCACCTTAATTGTTGATTACTAAAAGTATCCAAAACATTTTTAATTTCATCCTCAGATGGATCTGATTCAAGAAATTTCTTTTCATAATGTGTATAGTCTGAATTAATTATTTCCAGACGTTGTGTAAGTAATTCAAATTTGACATCAAGATCATCAAAATCTATGTTTGTATCTTGAGTTAATCCTATACAGACTAAAATTAGATTTTCTAATTGTGTAATCTTAGTCTGTAAAGACTGAAACTGAGTTTTCAAACAAGCCATTTTAATGGTATACTGAAAATTCTAGCACCACACTTAGAGTGTTTAAAAACACTGTACTGCTATAAACAGCTGAGTTTTTGTTATGCTTAAGTCAGCAATAATCGAGTCAGTCACTACTGACCCACTAAGCTTAACCTCAGGGTCAATGACCATGAAGGGTACAGAGTACGTGTGGCTGGTGTTTATGGCTTGAATTTGCTGTGTCAGCCTGACCACGATGATTAATCGTAAATAACGATGTTATACACTTCATTCACTATACACTATAAATGTCATTGTATAACTGTAAATCACACGTGAATATTACTTACACATATATAAATGTCACTGTTAATTTGTATTTGAAAGCTTACACCTTATATATAAGTTCCTTTAATATAACAGGTAGATCTATAAGAAACAAACTTTAACACAATTTTGTCTCTTAATTTCTGTTTATAACATAAACACTATGTGTATATACACTCAGCAAACCGAACATCAGTTGGGTTGTTGTTGTCTTAGTCAGCGCTTCTTCGAGCTTGGAGCAGTGGATGCCGGGTGCCATCCCCCATTTTCTTGTTGGGTGAGTCACCCAGCTCCCGTTTTCTTTGGGTGAATGCTGGGTGAGTGCCCATTTTCTTTTGGCTGCCCATTCTCTGTGATTGAGTCTGGAGGGATTCATTTATACTGATTTAAATTGTAAAACACTAGTTTTACAGCTTTTTTCGAAGGACCTTGGCTCGTAGGTTATTTGTACACTGTAGTACAACATATTTGGACCACAGTGTGGCCTTTATCTGGTTCGAGCACGACCAAAATGTTGAGAAATGGCATTACCAGCTAAGTTTAAATATAAGGAAACTTAACTTAGAAAGACAGCTCATCGCCTGCACAGCCGCCCCTGCAGACGAGGTCTTGAGATGCTGTCGAAGGCACTCCTCAATGGGCTGAAATGAGTTATAATTTGTAAACAATGAATTACCCCTAGGGGGTGTTATATCAGCATATTTCATTCACTGTTTGCTGACAAACTTACTTGTGTGGACTCAAAAGTCCGCCCCTTTCTGCAGACTATAGGTTGATTACAAACTCCTTGCGACTCAAGAACTGTGCAGTCCCCCGTACTACAAGAAATTCGTAACCTACCTTGCTCTTGTAGCGTGAGCTATGGTGTTCTTCACACCTTCGACAGATATCGGTGACTTGATAGAAGCTGAAGTGTCCTTGGATGTCCACGTCTTCCATAGTCTAGGAAAACGCACACTGGTACACTATGTTCCACAAGATTTGTCTTTATTGTTCACAATCTTATCACTAAGGAAGCTGATCACACTTCTCTTAAGTGTTTATTGTGTTTTATGAGACACTTTGTTCACACTAACGCACAGATCGTTCTTTGTTGGTTATCCTGGCATCAGTGTCACTCTCAGTAGAGTCAAAAGTAATCTGAAGACGCCACAACGCCCCACGCCGTCACTGCCCCCAGCACAAAGGAAAAGCTGACCTAGTACTTTTGCTTCCTTGCCACTTCCTCCATGAGACAAAGCAGAATGTTTAAATCTTGCTGTCTTAAGCATAGACAACAATGTCCACTATCTTTACTATGGTAATAAAGTGGGAGCAGGATTTTCCTTAATTGTCCTGCTAAGGTAAGAGATGTACTGTCTATTATTATTAAAATACACTCTGCAACACTTGACTGCAAGGAGCGGCGGTCGCTTGACCACGTCGCATACTCGTACTGCATCTGCGATCAATTACTCGCTGTAGAAGTAAACAAGATATTTGCCCCTTCTGAGAGGGCTGGGCCCCTCAGGGCTGAAAGGGGCTGAAGGGGGCTGATACCCCCCTCCTGGAGAAAATTTCTCCACATGGACCAGTTTTGTCTTGTCCACCAGGTTGTTACTGGTGGTCCTGGACCAGGCTTGTCTGGTCCACCAGGTTGTTACTGGTGGACAATACTTTATAATCTTTACTAGTAAAATTATTCTTTAACATAAAAGATTATTTTTTAATTTACACAGAAACATAATAAAATAAAAGTATATTCTTTGGCATTAATATCACATCACACTAACAATGTAGTCATGACCCTGTGTCACAAGACACTCCCTTTATCTAAGTCTCATGACACTCCTACTCTGTGTCATAAGACACCCTTGTCTCTGTGTTACGATGCTCCTACTCTCCGTGTCACTCGACACACCTTCTCTCCATGTCACACGACACCCTGTTCTCTGCATCATAACACGCTTCCTGTGTCACTTGACACCCTGTTCTCTGTGTCCTAAGACACTACCTTTTGTACAGGGTTACATGACACCTTGTTAATGGCATATGATTTGTGTTACACCCTTCACCTGTGTTATTACTGACAAACTCTCACATGACACCGTTAACACTACTTTGTGCCTTCACACGGCACTACCTCGACCGTGTCTTCACATAACACTACCTCGACCGTGTCTTCACACGACACTAACTCGACCGTATCTTGACACGACACTAACTCGACCGTATCTTGACACGACACTAACTCGACCGTGTCTTCACAACATCGTGGGATAATCAGCAGTAAACCAAGTAAAGCTGGTGCGTGTCAAGCAGTGGTGAACAGCAGAAGTGAACACACTGGTGAATACACTCTTTCTGAGGCCGTCAAGCTCAGTGAGCGATGGTGAACACTCAGTGGAGAACACTCTCTTTCTGACACTGAGGCCGTCAGGCTCAGTGAGCAATGGTGAACACACTGTGGAGAATACTCTCTTTCTGACACTGAGGCTGTCAGACTCAGTGAGCGATGGTGAACACACTGTAGAGAATACTCTCTTTCTGACACTGAGGCCGGCTAAGCAGCCCCCTACATTGGGTGTGCTGACGTCACACAGGGTACTGCCAGGTAACAACCTAGCAGCACCCAAGTGGTCAGTCAACCACCTCCCTTTATTGTTTGTTTCTGGGTTTGCAACAGTGGGTCTTCTCTCATACTGTAGATGGTGGGTCTTCTCTCATACTGTAGATGGTGGGTCTTCTCTCATACTGTAGATGGTGGGTCTTCTCTCATACTGTAGATGGTGGGTCTTCTCTCATACTGTAGATGGTGGGCCTTCTCTCATACTGTAGATGGTGGGTCTTCTCTCATACTGCAGATGGTGGGTCTTCTCTCATACTGTAGATGGTGGGTCTTCTCTCATACTGTAGATGGTGGGTCTTCTCTCATTCTGTAGATGGTGGGTCTTCTCTCATACTGTAGATGGTGGGTCTTCTCTCATTCTGTAGATGGTGGGTCTTCTCTCATTCTGTAGATGGTGGGTCTTCTCTCATACTGTAGATGGTGGGTCTTCTCTCATACTGTAGATGGTGGGTCTTCTCTCATACTGTAGATGGTGGGTCTTCTCTCATTCTGCAGATGGTGGGTCTTCTCTCATTCTGTAGATGGTGGGTCTTCTCTCATTCTGTAGATGGTGGGTCTTCTCTCATACTGTAGATGGTGGGTCGTCTCTCATACTGTAGATGGTGGGTCTTCTCATTCTGTAGATGGTGGGTCTTCTCTCATACTGTAGATGGTGGGCCTTCTCTCATTTTGTAGATGGTGGGTCTTCTCTCATTCTGTAGATGGTGGGTCTTCTCTCATTCTGTAGATGGTGGGTCTTCTCTCATACTGTAGATGGTGGGTCTTCTCTCATACTGTAGATGGTGGGTGTTCTCTCATTCTGTAGATGGTGGGTCTTCTCTCATACTGTAGATGGTGGGTCTTCTCTCACTCTGTAGATGGTGGCCTCTCATGCTGTAGATGGTGGGTCTTCTCTCACTCTGTAGATGGTTGGTCTTCTCTCATACTGTAGATGGTGGGTCTTCTCTCATACTGTAGATGGTAGGTAAGACACATAAGCAACAGTTAGGCCTAACTGCTGCTTATGTGTCTTACCTACCAACCTGTCGGTATTGTATACCATTTTGATGTTCATACTGTAGATGGTGGGTCTTCTCTCACTCTGTAGATGGTGGTCTCTCATGCTGTAGATGGTGGGTCTTCTCTCACACTGTAGATGGTGGGTCTTCTCTCATACTGTAGATGGTGGATCTTCTCTCATACTGTAGATGGTGGGTCTTCTCTCATACTGTAGATGGTGGGTCTTCTCTCATTCTGTAGATGGTGGGTCTTCTCTCATACTGTAGATGGTGGGTTTTCTCTCATTCTGTAGATGGTGGGTCTTCTCTCATACTGTAGATGGTGGGTCTTCTCTCATACTGTAGATGGTGGGTCTTCTCTCATTCTGTAGATGGTGGGTCTTCTCTCATACTGTAGATGGTGGGTCTTCTCTCATTCTGTAGATGGTGGGTCTTCTCTCATACTGTAGATGGTGGGTCTTCTCTCATTCTGTAGATGGTGGGTCTTCTCTCATACTGTAGATGGTGGGTCTTCTCTCATACTGTAGATGGTGGGTCTTCTCTCATACTGTAGATGGTGGGTCTTCTCTCATTCTGTAGATGGTGGGTCTTCTCTCATACTGTAGATGGTGGGTCTTCTCTCATACTGTAGATGGTGGGTCTTCTCTCATACTGTAGATGGTGGGTCTTCTCTCATACTGTAGATGGTGGGTCTTCTCTCATACTGTAGATGGTGGGTCTTCTCTCATACTGTAGATGGTGAGTCTTCTCTCATACTGTAGATGGTGGGTCTTCTCTCATACTGTAGATGGTGGGTCTTCTCTCATACTGTAGATGGTGGGACTTCTCTCATACTGTAGATGGTGGGTCTTCTCTCATACTGTAGATGGTGGGTCTTCTCTCATACTGTAGATGGTGGGTCTTCTCTCATACTGTAGATGGTGGGTCTTCTCTCATACTGTAGATGGTGGGTCTTCTCTCATACTGTAGATGGTGAGTCTTCTCTCATACTGTAGATGGTGGGTCTTCTCTCATTCTGTAGATGGTGGGTCTTCTCTCATACTGTAGATGGTGGGTCTTCTCTCATACTGTAGATGGTGAGTCTTCTCTCATACTGTAGATGGTGGGTCTTCTCTCATACTGTAGATGGTGGGTCTTCTCTCATACTGTAGATGGTGGGACTTAGATGGTGGGTCTCTCATACTGTAGATGGTGGGTCTTCTCTCATTCTGTAGATGGTGGGTCTTCTCTCATACTGTAGATGGTGGGTCTTCTCTCATACTGTAGATGGTGGGTCTTCTCTCATACTGTAGATGGTGGGTCTTCTCTCATTCTGTAGATGGTGGGTCTTCTCTCATACTGTAGATGGTGGGTCTTCTCTCATTCTGTAGATGGTGGGTCTTCTCTCATACTGTAGATGGTGGGTCTTCTCTCATACTGTAGATGGTGGGTCTTCTCTCATACTGTAGATGGTGGGTCTTCTCTCATACTGTAGATGGTGGGTCTTCTCTCATACTGTAGATGGTGGGTCTTCTCTCATACTGTAGATGGTGGGTCTTCTCTCATACTGTAGATGGTGGGTCTTCTCTCATACTGTAGATGGTGGGTCTTCTCTCATACTGTAGATGGTGAGTCTTCTCTCATACTGTAGATGGTGGGTCTTCTCTCATACTGTAGATGGTGGGTCTTCTCTCATACTGTAGATGGTGGGACTTCTCTCATACTGTAGATGGTGGGTCTTCTCTCATACTGTAGATGGTGGGTCTTCTCTCATACTGTAGATGGTGGGTCTTCTCTCATACTGTAGATGGTGGGTCTTCTCTCATACTGTAGATGGTGGGTCTTCTCTCATACTGTAGATGGTGAGTCTTCTCTCATACTGTAGATGGTGGGTCTTCTCTCATTCTGTAGATGGTGGGTCTTCTCTCATACTGTAGATGGTGGGTCTTCTCTCATACTGTAGATGGTGAGTCTTCTCTCATACTGTAGATGGTGGGTCTTCTCTCATACTGTAGATGGTGGGTCTTCTCTCATACTGTAGATGGTGGGTCTTCTCTCATACTGTAGATGGTGGGTCTTCTCTCATACTGTAGATGGTGGGTCTTCTCTCATACTGTAGATGGTGGGTCTTCTCTCATACTGTAGATGGTGAGTCTTCTCTCATACTGTAGATGGTGGGTCTTCTCTCATACTGTAGATGGTGGGTCTTCTCTCATACTGTAGATGGTGGGACTTCTCTCATACTGTAGATGGTGGGTCTTCTCTCATACTGTAGATGGTGGGTCTTCTCTCATACTGTAGATGGTGGGTCTTCTCTCATTCTGTAGATGGTAGATCATCTCTAACTTTGCTGTACATTATCTTCTGTCCACACTTATCTAGCCTCTCTCTCTTATCCAGGTGAAGAAATTCATGATGGGCACTGAGGAATTGAAGGATGAGAATAAGGCCCTGCAATCCATGGAGGATATTTTACCTGCACCAGGGACAGAGCAAGCTACTGTCATGTCAGGTGAGTCTGTCTTGTATAATTCCCCATTATGTGTTCCTTCTGTTTTAGAAATGCATATAAGCAAACACTGGATCATATTTATTAGTTAACATTTTGGTCCCTGGACCTTGATCACTTCTAAAGTACAGATGTTAAAAAGACAGTACAGGAGGCCCTCCACATTTGTGAGGGACGGGGATCAAGAGCCTCATGAATCTTGAAAATTTGCGAATTTTTGGTTTTATCTGGAGTTTATCTGGAGAGAGTTCCGGGGGTCAACGCCCCCGCGGCCCGGTCTGTGACCAGGCCTCCTTAGGTCAGTGTCCCAGGATGCGACCCACACCAGTCGACTAACACCCAGGTACCCATTTTACTGATGGGGAACATAGACAACAGGTGGAAAGAAACACGTCCAATGTTTCTACTCTGGCTGGGAATCGAACCCAGGCCCTCACCGTGTGAAGCGAGAGCGTTAACCACCAGGCCACCAGAGCCTGTTACAGGGAAATATAATAATGTTGTTCTGTAACGTACTGTAGCGTTCTCCTCCTTGGCGATGAAGGTCCTGGCAGGCATCTTCTTCCAATCCAGGGCTGTTTCATCAATATTCCACACCTGCTCAGGCCTGTATCCCTTCTCATCGATGATATTTTTCGAAGCACCAGGGGCTGCAGCTGCCGAAACATGATCTGCCGAACCTGATTCCCCGCTCATCTTCAGGTTGTTCATTGAGAACCGTCTCTTAAATTTATCAAACCATCCTTTACTTGCTAGGAAGTCAGGATGGGTGATGGTAGGACTTAATGGTTCTTCACCGGTGCAGAACCCACGTTTGTTTGGTAAATATGATTGGGCGGCTGGGCATTCGCGAATGTTCGAAGCTCGCAAAAGTGGAACTCATGAAAGTGGAGGGCTAGCTGTATATATAGGCAGACAGTTTTCTAATAAATATGTCCTAGTGTTTGATTGCGTGTCTTTCTAGACCAACTTGTTGGTATCTATTACCCAAGTTTATATCATGTTCCTTCTGTACCTCTCGAGGTTGGGTCACCTTGAGATGTTGTGGAGAGGAGGTTTTTGTGGATTTTGGCTTGAGTGATTAATGTTGCTCAAGTGCAGTTGTGTGTTTTCATGTAACTTTAATGCCGAAATGGGAAATCATAGTCCAATAATTATTTATAAGCACATACTGTAAGCCTAACTGGGCTTACTGTATGTAAATAACCAAAAAAGGCACAATACCGTGACTGGAACGATACACAAGTAACCTGCACATAGAAGAGAGGGGCTTGCGATGATGTTTTGGTCCGACTTGGACCATTTACAATGTCACACTAACGAGAAATAGAGCAGGACGGGTATATATAGGCAGGAAGAGGTAGTGGTGGTGGTAGTAGTAGTAGTAGTGGCGGAGATGGAAGGAAGTAGTAATGGGGAAGTAAGGAGGAGGAGCCAGTCAAATACAAAGAAAGGGGAGCACTGCCAGGGAGCTAGGTGCCCACAGAGGGAGAGCAAGAACACAGAGGTGGGGGGAGGGGAAATAATGAAATAAATAATGAAGGAACAGAAACACAAGAATGAAGAAAGAAAGAAAAGTCAGAATACAAAAAAGGAAAGAGGAAAGGTGAAGAGGGAGAAGAAGAAAAAAGGAGGACTCAGGTTAAGTCACGGGTGTTGTGAAGTTTGGAGCATTTTACAGTGTAGTGGGAGAGGAAGGCATCTACAGAGACGAAGCCAGGACTAAGATTCATACAAGGAAAGTTGTGTATTAGAGAGGATTCAACAAGACGGTGACTGTTAAAGTTGGAAGTAGGGAAGACAGTTTTAGCAGAAGACCAGTCTATAGGATGGCTGTGATCTCTGACGTGACAGAAAAGAGCATTGTTAGTGTCGGCAAGCCTAACACTATTTTTGTGCTCCCTAAGTCTGTCAGAAAGAGATCGGCCAGTTTCTCCAAAGTATTGAAGAGGCTAGGAGGAGCAAGAAATAGAGTAGACACTAGGAACATCTGTAGAGGGAGGAGAGGTATGAACGAGATTAGTGCGAAGAGTGTTAGTCTGGCGGAAAGTAAGCTTGATGTCTAAGGGACGGAGAGAATTGTTGAGATTAGAAAGACCGGAAATGTAGGGAAGGCAGAGGACAGAAGAGTTCCCAGGAGTAGAGAGTTTGGGAGAGAAGAAATTACGTTTAGCACGTGAGAGGGCAGAGTCTATGAAATGGGAAGGGTAGCCAAGACGGGAAAACGAATTATGAAGAGTGGAAATATCTGCTGGAAGGAACTGAGGATCACAGATGCGGAGGGCACGGAGAAAGAGGGAGATAAGAACACTTTTCCTGACTGGGGAAGCATAACAGGAAAAGTAGTGAATGTACATGCCACTGTGCATAGGTTTACGATAAACGGAAAAGGCAAAAACCTGTATCTGAGTGGTGGACATGAACATCAAGGAAAGGAAGCAAGGAATTAGATTCCCATTCAGCTTTAAACTTAATGGAAGGGGCAAGATTATTAAGAGCATCAAGAAAAGGTTGGAAGAGACTTGAGTCATGAGGCCACAGAGCAAAGATGTCATCAACATAGCGGAGCCAGAGTGAAGGGCGCACATCGATGGTAGGAAGAAGAACAGTCTGGAAGTATTCCATGTAAAGATTAGCAAGGGCACTTATGTACTTAGGTACTTATAAATTATTTACTAATACATAAAGTAAGGCATATGTAGTTTTGAGATGCAATATTACAGATGTATATGTAACCAAGAGTGAGACAAGTGTGTGGAGTACTCAGTTTATGGTGGTCAGTTTCTTAACAATAGTTTGTGAATCAGTGAGTAAAACTGTGTTAAACAGATCATATTTCCCCATCTCTGTTGTTTTTGTTTTCCATCCCTTCTTTCATGCCTCCTCTTCATTTTGTCTTTTTTTATATACATGCAGATAACCCATACATAGGAAACTGAAACTTAATCAACATTTTGTCTGACTTGGACCATTCGCTATGACTAGTCAGTGGTCCAATTCGGACCGAAATACGTATTGTCATAAGTTTGTCTCTCATATACGGGGTATTTGTGTATTATTCTACTCATGGTATTGTCTTTTTATTCTTTGTCTTTTTCTTTCTTTTTGCCCTCTCACTCCCACACACTCCCTATCCTCACTACTATTTCTCCATGTTCATTTTTCTCCTTGCATCTCCTCTCCTTAGAAAATTGCTCTTCTGTCCTCCCTTTACTCTTATTCCCTCCTCTTATTAGGCCTCTTACATTATAACCATTATATTTTTTTATTATTAACACATCAGCCATTTCTCACCAAGGCAGGGTGGCCCATAAAAGAAAAACTTTCACCTTCATTCACTTCATCACTGTCTTGCCAGAGGTGCACTTACACTACAGTTTTTAAACTGCAACATTAACACCCCTCCTTCAGAGTGCAGACACTGTACTTCCCATCTCCAGGACTCTAGTTCGGCCTGCCGGTTTCCCTGAATCCCTTTATAAATGTTACTTTGCTCACACTCCAACAGCACGTCAAGTACTGAAAACCATTTGTCTCCATTTGCTCCTATCTAACATGCTCACGCATGCTTCCTGGAAGTCCAAGCCCCCTGCATATAAAACCTCCTTTACCCCCTCCCTCTAACATTTCCTAGGTCGACCTCTACCCTGCCTTCCCTCCACTACAAATTTATACACTCTCAAAGTCATTCTATTTTGTTCCATCTGCTCTTCATGTTTGAACCACCTCAACAACCTCTCCTCAACCCTCTGGATAATAGTTTTGGTAATCCTGCACCTCCTAATTTCCAAACTATGAATTCTCTGCATTATATTGACACCACACATTGCCCTCAGACATAACATCTCCACTGCCTCCTGCCCTCTTGTTGCAACATTCACCACCTATGCTTCACACCCATATAAGAGTGTTGGTATAACTATACCCTCATACATTCCCCTCTTTGCTTCCATGGACAAAGTTCTTTGTCTCCACAGACTCCTCAGTGTGCCACTCACCTTTTTCCCCTCGTCAATTCTGTGATTCACCTCATGTTTCATAGACCCATCTGCTGACACTTCCACTCCTAAATATCTGAATACATTCACCTCCTGTATTCTCTCTCCCTCCAATCTGATATCCAATCTTTTGTTACCTAATTTTTTTGTTGTCCTCATCACCTTACTGTTTCCTGTGTTCACTTTTAATTTTCTTCTTTTACATACCCTACCAAACTCATCCACCAACCTCTGCAACTTCTCTTCAGAATCTGCCAAAAGTACAGTGTCAAACCTCTTGCCAACACCCAAGCATTCACTTCTCTTACAACCCCATCTATAAATATGTTGAAGAGCCATGATGACATCACACATCCCTGTCTAAGGCCTACTTTTATTGGGAAATAATCTCCCTCTCTCCTACACACACTAACCTGAACCTCACTATCGCCATAAAAACTTTTCACCGTTTTTTATAACTTACCTCCTATTCCATGCATTTGCAACATCTGCCACATTGCCCCTCTATCCACCCTGTCATATGCCTTTTCCAAATCCATAAATGCCATAAAACCCTCTTTACCCTTATCTAAATACTCTTTACCTATGCCTGTAAACACTTGGTTTACACACCCCGTACCCTTCCTAAAGCCTTCTTGTTCATCTGCTATCCTACTTTCTGTCTTACTCTTAATTCTTTCAGTTATAACTCTACCATACACTTTACCAGGTATACTTAACAGACTTCTTCCCCTATAATTTTTGCATTCTCTTTTGTCCCCTTTGCCTTTATACAAAGGAACTATGCATGCTCTCTGCCAATCCCTAGGTACTTACACTCTTCCATACATTTATTAAATAAAAGCACCAATCATTCCAGAACTATATCTCCACTTGTTTTTAACATTTCTATCTATATCCCATCAATCCCAGCTTCTTTACCACCCCTTTCATTCTACCCACCGCTGCACAAACTTCCACCACACTCACAACTCGCTCCTCCTCACTCCTACAAGATATTATTCCTCCTTGCCCTATACATGAAATCACAGCTTCCCATATTTTATTTAAAAGTTTACCATATTTTAGCCATTCATAGTAATGTTGATTTTACTGTGACAGATTCTACTGTCACTGCAGCCAAGGTTTGCAGCGGCCATACTCATTGACAACACAGTGAACATAAAACTGATATACAATGTAATAAAGGTAAATACATAAGAACATAAGAATGGAGAAACACTGCAGAAGGCCTACTGGCCCATGCAAGGCAGGTCCTTATCAAAACGACCTCTGCCTTAAGCTCCCAAGAAATAACTCCCGTACCCAATGACACCAATCAAACCCAGCTCCTCCCACTCATATATTTGTCAAGTCTCTTCTTAAAGCTACCCAAGGTCCTAGCCTCTATCACATAAGAACATAAGAATGGAGGAACACTGCAGAAGGCCTACTGGCCCAAAATACCTTACAGGCAGTCCCCACTTATACAGCAGGTTAGATTCCAGGCTACTGCTGTAAAGCAGAAATCACTGTAAAGTGAAACAGTGTTTTTTTTACTGTCAAATACATATAAAAACCTGATAACATGTTTATACTATCATACATTTAATGAGCAATATAGCTAGTCCTAAACAATGGATATACAGTACAGACATTATTTACCTTAAAATATTTGTGTCCTTAGCTTATAGTGAGTGAGTGGTGAGTATATTTATTGTAGGAAGTGTGAATAAATGATTAATGGGTATAATTGAAAACTGCTGTATTAGCAAAATGCTGTAAAGTGGAGCCTGCCTGTATTCACAAAACATCCATCCAAAATAAAACACACAAAATATACACATTACAGTGCTGTTAACTAGTCATTACACTGCTTGTCAACTTGTTTTGGAAACATGACAAATAATAATTTCATCTTACAGAAATAAAGACAGAGGAATCTACAGTGTCAGAGAGCTTGGCAGAGAAATCTGCTGCATCAGAGTGCATCCCGCTTCAGGCCGAAGCTGTAAAGGTAGATTCCGCTTCACCAAATGTAGCTCGAAAAATTAAGAAAGCAAGACGTAAGAGGAAGAAGAACAGGCAACTCTCGCAAGATAAAAATGACGCTAAGGTTGAAGTGAATGGAGATGACTGCAAGATGGTATTATCTGACTTGGGTAACACAAGTGGGATTAGTGCAATCACCTCAACTGCAGAAACTGTTAATGAAGGAGAACAAAATTCAATAAAGACTAGTAGCCAACAAAGAAAGAAAAAAAAAAGGAAAAATAGAAAAAATAAATCCATGGCATCTCAAGACAAAGGAGTTGAGGTGCAGATTGTGAATGCACTCAATTCAGATTTAATTAGTATTAGTCCAAAAGTTCCAAATGATAATGAAGGGAATTTAAGTTCAACTAGTGTTCATGGTATTGGTATTAATGATAATTGTGAGAATGCAGTAGCCTCAGTAGGTATTATAGATGGGAATAATGCAGTAAGCTTCTCATCAGTAGCTAATACAGAAAGTTCAGCTAAGTCAGTCAATGCAGAAAGGAGAAAAAGACGAAGGAGAAATAGAAAACTTAAACTACTGGCTTCTCAGGCCTCTGGGGAGACTGATTTGCAATCTACAATTGATAGCAATTGCAGTGTGATTAATTTAAATGTAAGTGCAGAGCCCAATAACAATGAAGGTTCTTTGAGTGTGAACAAGGTAGAAGGTAGTGGACCACAGGAGAAAACACACTCCCAAAAGAGGAGAAGAAAGAGAAAGGCAAATAATATAGTTTCTGTTGGGGCTGCTGATGCTGCGGATGCCATAAAAGATAGTACAGAAAATAATGACCATAATATAAAAAAAATGAAACTATCACCAGTGGGAGAAGATGGTAATTCCTCTCTACTAACTGTCGAAGGAAGTACACCCAATCAGCAGAACAAAAACAAAAGAAACAGGAATAGGAATAGAAGAGCTAAAAAGAGACTCAAGGCAAAACTCCAAAAAAATGCAGATTTGTTAGCTGCTTCACAGGGAAATAAAGAAGAGAATGGCAGCAATTTTAATAGCAGAGTGAAAGTAGATGAAGAAAATGATGGAATTATTGCTGATGCTATCAATACTTCCCCTCAACCTCAACAACAAGATAATAACCAGGCAAATAAAAGGAAAAAAAGACGAAACAGAAAGAGAAATAAAAGGCCTGTGACACAAGAGCAGTCTAAGGATCCTTTGGATGATGCAACTAATCAGCCTCAGTCAGTTGATAATTCCCAACCATTTGAAGATTATGGCAGGACAAGTTGCAAGAAAATTAAAACCGATGACCGTGCAACCACAAGCTTCACCGGTGCAATACCATCTATAACTATGGAGCTCAATGCTTTATATTATAGCCAAGCCCAAAAAAATGAAATAAGGGAACAATGGGGTCAAATTAAGGAAGACGACATGGATAAAGGTAAATATTTTTAATGCTTTATTATTTTGTAAATTATTGTTATTAGGTATCATAATAAAATTACATTAGATTTTGTACTGTTTTTCTCAGAGTGGAAAATGGGTTACTGAAATGATACACTGTACAGCAGTAATGTACAGGGAACCATTGAGAATGATTAGGAGAGTGCACATAGAAAGTCCATGGTTATGCAGAGCATTTTGGGCAAGGTTAAGCCTAACTTAAGCCTACAAGCACAGCCAGATTAAGATTTTGTAGGCTCCTGGGCTATAGATACTTTGAGGCCCCATGATATTTTCACAGAAAGGAGGTTAAAGAAATATAAAAAATTCATTTTAACAATGCTAACTATAATTAAAACTCAAATGTTTGCTTTGTATAATTTCTTGGAAATAAATTTCTCCAGCTGGCAGAGGACCCTGAGCTGCAGCCATTAAAACCCATGCCTTAATCCAGCCCTGACTACAACAGCAGTAGACATACATGTATATAATGACATTAACCCGTAAACGGTCCAAGCAGATCTACGTTCACATGTGTACTGCTACAAAAGTAGATCTACGTTTTTTTTTTTACACATTTTCAAATGTAAAAAAACAAAAAGAAGATCTACTTTTTTTACATGCTTTCAAATGTTGAAAAAATATATATAAATGTTATGTATATTTTATTATCACACTGGCCGATTCCCACCAAGGCAGGGTGGCCCGAAAAAGAAAAACTTTCACCATCATTCACTCCATCACTGTCTTGCCAGAAGGGTGCTTTACACTACAGTTTTTAAACTGCAACATTAACACCCCTCCTTCAGAGTGCAGGCACTGTACTTCCCATCTCCAGGACTCAAGTCCGGCCTGCCGGTTTCCCTGAATCCCTTCATAAATGTTACTTTGCTCACACTCCAACAGCACGTCAAGTATTAAAAACCATTTGTCTCCATTCACTCCTATCAAACACGCTCACGCATGCCTGCTGGAAGTCCAAGCCCCTCGCACACAAAACGTCCTTTACCCCCTCCCTCCAACCCTTCCTAGGCCGACCCCTACCCCGCCTTCCTTCCACTACAGACTGATACACTCTTGAAGTCATTCTGTTTCGCTCCATTCTCTCTACATGTCCGAACCACCTCAACAACCCTTCCTCAGCCCTCTGGACAACAGTTTTGGTAATCCCGCACCTCCTCCTAACTTCCAAACTACGAATTCTCTGCATTATATTCACACCACACATTGCCCTCAGACATGACATCTCCACTGCCTCCAGCCTTCTCCTCGCTGCAACATTCATCACCCACGCTTCACACCCATATAAGAGCGTTGGTAAAACTATACTCTCATACATTCCCCTCTTTGCCTCCAAGGACAAAGTTCTTTGTCTCCACAGACTCCTAAGTGCACCACTCACTCTTTTTCCCTCATCAATTCTATGATTCACCTCATCCTTCATAGACCCATCCGCTGACACGTCCACTCCCAAATATCTGAATACATTCACCTCCTCCATACTCTCTCCCTCCAATCTGATATTCAATCTTTCATCACCTAATCTTTTTGTTATCCTCATAACCTTACTCTTTCCTGTATTCACCTTTAATTTTCTTCTTTTGCACACCCTACCAAATTCATCCACCAATCTCTGCAGCTTCTCTTCAGAATCTCCCAAGAGCACAGTGTCATCAGCAAAGAGCAGCTGTGACAACTCCCACTTTGTGTGTGATTCTTTATCTTTTAACTCCACGCCTCTTGCCAAGACCCTCGCATTTACTTCTCTTACAACCCCATCTATAAATATATTAAACAACCACGGTGACATCACACATCCTTGTCTAAGGCCTACTTTTACTGGGAAAAAATTTCCCTCTTTCCTACATACTCTAACTTGAGCCTCACTATCCTCGTAAAAACTCTTCACTGCTTTCAGTAACCTACCTCCTACACCATACACTTGCAACATCTGCCACATTGCCCCCCTATCCACCCTGTCATACGCCTTTTCCAAATCCATAAATGCCACAAAGACCTCTTTAGCCTTATCTAAATACTGTTCACTTATATGTTTCACTGTAAACACCTGGTCCACACACCCCCTACCTTTCCTAAAGCCTCCTTGTTCATCTGCTATCCTATTCTCCGTCTTACTCTTAATTCTTTCAATTATAACTCTACCATACACTTTACCAGGTACACTCAACAGACTTATCCCCCTATAATTTTTGCACTCTCTTTTATCCCCTTTGCCTTTATACAAAGGAACTATGCATGCTCTCTGCCAATCCCTAGGTACCTTACCCTCTTCCATACATTTATTAAATAATTGCACCAACCACTCCAAAACTATATCCCCACCTGCTTTTAACATTTCTATCTTTATCCCATCAATCCCGGCTGCCTTACCCCCTTTCATTTTACCTACTGCCTCACGAACTTCCCCCACACTCACAACTGGCTCTTCCTCACTCCTACAAGATGTTATTCCTCCTTGCCCTATACACGAAATCACAGCTTCCCTATCTTCATCAACATTTAACAATTCCTCAAAATATTCCCTCCATCTTCCCAATACCTCTAACTCTCCATTTAATAACTCTCCTCTCCTATTTTTAACTGACAAATCCATTTGTTCTCTAGGCTTTCTTAACTTGTTAATCTCACTCCAAAACTTTTTCTTATTTTCAACAAAATTTGTTGATAACATCTCACCCACTCTCTCATTTGCTCTCTTTTTACATTGCTTCACCACTCTCTTAACCTCTCTCTTTTTCTCCATATACTCTTCCCTCCTTGCATCACTTCTACTTTGTAAAAACTTCTCATATGCTAACTTTTTCTCCCTTACTACTCTCTTTACATCATCATTCCACCAATCGCTCCTCTTCCCTCCTGCACCCACTTTCCTGTAACCACAAACTTCTGCTGAACACTCTAACACTACATTTTTAAACCTACCCCATACCTCTTCGACCCCATTGCCTATGCTCTCATTAGCCCATCTATCCTCCAATAGCTGTTTATATCTTTCCCTAACTGCCTCCTCTTTTAGTTTATAAACCTTCACCTCTCTCTTCCCTGATGCTTCTATTCTCCTTGTATCCCATCTACCTTTTACTGTCAGTGTAGCTACAACTAGAAAGTGATCTGATATATCTGTGGCCCCTCTATAAACATGTACATCCTGAAGTCTACTCAACAGTCTTTTATCTACCAATACATAATCCAACAAACTACTGTCATTTCGCCCTACATCATATCGTGTATACTTATTTATCCTCTTTTTCTTAAAATATGTATTACCTATAACTAAACCCCTTTCTATACAAAGTTCAATCAAAGGGCTCCCATTATCATTTACACCTGGCACCCCAAACTTACCTACCACACCCTCTCTAAAAGTTTCTCCTACTTTAGCATTCAGGTCCCCTACCACAATTACTCTCTCACTTGGTTCAAAGGCTCCTATACATTCACTTAACATCTCCCAAAATCTCTCTCTCTCCTCTGCATTCCTCTCTTCTCCAGGTGCATACACGCTTATTATGACCCACTTCTCGCATCCAACCTTTACTTTAATCCACATAATTCTTGAATTTACACATTCATATTCTCTTTTCTCCTTCCATAACTGATCATTTAACATTACTGCTACCCCTTCCTTTGCTCTAACTCTCTCAGATACTCCAGATTTAATCCCATTTATTTCCCCCCACTGAAACTCTCCTACCCCCTTCAGCTTTGTTTCGCTTAGAGCCAGGACATCCAACTTCTTTCCATTCATAACATCAGCAATCATCTGTTTCTTGTCATCCGCACTACATCCACGCACATTTAAGCATCCCAGTTTTATAAAGTTTTTCTTCTTCTCTTTTTTAGTAAATGTATACAGGAGAAGGGGTTACTAGCCCATTGCTCCCGGCATTTTAGTCGCCTCATACGACACGCATGGCTTACGGAGGAAAGATTCTTTTCCACTTCCCCATGGACAATAGAAGAAATAAAAAAGAACAAGAGCTATTTAGAAAAAGGAGAAAAACCTAGATGTATGTATATATATATATGCATGTGCGTGTCTGTGAAGTGTGACCAAAGTGTAAGTAGGAGTAGCAAGATATCCCTGTTATCTAGCGTGTTTATGAGACAGAAAAAGAAACCAGCAATCCTACCATCATGCAAAACAGTTACAGGTTTTTGTTTCACAGTCATCTGGCAGGACGGTAGTACTTCCCTGGGTGGTTGCTGTCTACCAACAATAAAATTGATTCAATGAGTGCATAATGAATATATAAGTAGATAAAGTATGTTATTGTAGATGATTATAAGACAGATTGTTTGAGTTATAGTCTAGTAAGATTATAGATACAACTTTTTACATTACATGACATTGAGTTCAAGAACTGGTATTCTAGAAGACGACTATTGCAGGTAACAGTCTCTTGTTCTGATCAATGAAAATCAATTTTATCTGAAAAATTAACACAACTAACTCAGAGGAAATGAGAGTTGCTGAATTTGAGAATCAGAGTCACTACAGCCTCTCCTCGCTTAACGACACAGTTCCGTACCTAAGACCACGTTGGTAAATAAATTTGTTGCTAAGTGAAGAGCATACTATAATGGTGGTGGGTTTGTGTCAACCATCTTTGATATTGTTTTAATGTCACCTTTGCACCATTTATAACATTTCTGGTATATTTTTAAATGTTTATACAGTAGTGTACTGTATACAGCCTCTCCTCACTTAGCGACGTACTTGTTTACCAATGATTTGGACTTACGACGGGCTCTCTGATCAGTATACATACCTAAATAATGTATATTAGAGTTGATTTCCTCTGTTCTGTTTATTACAATATACAGTATACTACTGTATAAACAATTAAAAATATACCAGAAATGTTATAAACGGTGCAAAGGTGACATTAAAACAATATCAAAGATGGTTGACACAAACCCACTACCATTATAGTATGCTCGTCACTTTGCGATGAATTTGTTTACCGATGTGGTCCTAGGAACCGAACTCCGTCACTAAGTGAGAAGAGGCTGTACTGTAATAAACAGAATAGAGGAAATAAACTCAAATATACATTACTTAGGTAAACAAACTGGTTAGAGAGCCCGTTGTAAATCCGAGTTGTTAGTAAACGAGTTCTGGTCAACCAGGCTGTTGCTGCTGGTGGTCTGGCACTTAAAATCAAAATCAAAATTCTTGTTTCTTTGCATAGTACAAAATGTGTACTTTACATGTAATAACATTATTAAACACAAGGAAAGCAATTTGTCCAGTTTCCTCTTGACTTCTACACTTGTCCCAGCAGTGTTTCTGATATCTTCTGGTAAGATGGTGAATAGTCTAGGGCCTTGAATGTTGATGCAGTGTTCCCTTATTGTGTTCACGAATCACGAATGCTGATACAATGTTATCTTATTGTGCCCAGAAATGTTGATACAGTGCTTCCTTATTATGCCCACTTTACCCTTGCTTGTACAGGGGGTTAGATTAGATGCGAGTACTTTTTTCACATTTGCCATGCTTCCATGCATGTCTTCCTGTAAGGATTCAGGTTTCCTGAATTTCTAGAGGGATTCAAGGACATTGATTAGCTGCAACTATTTAAATTTTGTACATGTAAAATACAGCACTTGCACTGTTGAAGTTGGAAAAGGATGTTGTAATTTGGCAGGTTATCATTGGATCATAATTTCTGTGCCTTTTGGAAACACGGCCAGTGTGAAAAAGGATGCTTATGTACAGTTCAGGATATTTATTAGAGGGAACCTGTATGATCCTTGTGGGTTTAACACTTTAGTTTTGATTATAATAAGGAAACGCTTCGCCACTGTACACAAGTATCTTTTTCCACATCTTGCCGGTGTCACCATCCCATTTTTCACCGCCAGTATGTTAGTAATAATTCCAATACTGTATTTTAAATCTGTATAATAATGTGTTTTTATCAATAATAATTATAGCCCTAACAAACAACAGGACCCCAATGGAAATAAGTCACCTTGACTTTTTGGGGTAATTCTAGGTAATTTACACATGCAGGTGCTCCTTGACATATGAGGGGGTTACATTCTGGTGAACCCATCGTAAGTTGAAAATATCTAAAATCGAATATGAATATTTTTTTTTTTTTCAACAAACTGGTCGTATCCCACCAAGGCAGGGTGGCCCAAAAAGAAAAACAAAAGTTTCTCTTTTTCAATTTAGTAATTTATACAAGAGAAGGGGTTACTAGCCCCTTGCTCCTGGCATTTTAGTCGCCTCTTACAACACACATGGCTTACGGAGGAAGAATTCTGTTCCACTTCCCCATGGAGGTAAGAGGAAATAAACAAGAACAAGAACTAGAAAGAAAATAGAAGAAAACCCAGAGGGGTGTGTGTATATATGCTTGTACATGTATGTGTAGTGTGACCTAAGTGTAAGTAGAAGTAGCAAGACGTACCTGAAATCTTGCATGTTTATGAGACAGAAAAAAGGACACCAGCAATCCTACCATCATGTAAAACAATTACAGGCTTCCGTTTTACACTTACTTGGCTGGACGGTAGTACCTCCCTGGGTGGTTGCTGTCTACCAACCTACTACCACAGGACGGTAGTACCTCCCTGGGCGGTTGCTGTCTACCAACCTACTACCTACAGAATATGAATATAATATGATAAATAAGTAACTACTGTCATTGAATAAGTAAATAAATAATTACTGTGAGTAAATACCAGAAGCAGGAGACACATTTGGGCATTTAGTAGACATAATGAGCTTGGAAAAATTTCCAAAACCCATTTTGTCTACTTTTTTTTTTCTTATTAACATGTCGACCATTTCCCACCCAGGCAGGGTGACCTGGAAAGAAGAAACACTTTCATCATCATTCACTCCATCACTGTCTTGCCAGAGGTGTGCTTACATTACAGTTATAAAACTGCAACATTAACACCCCTCCTTCAGAGTGCAGACACTGTACTTCCCACCTCCAGGACTCAAGTCCAGCCTGCCACTCTCCCTGAATCCTTAAACGCCCAAGTTTTTCTGGTTTGGCAGACTTGAATCCTGGAGGCGGGAAGTACAATACCTGCACTTTGAAGGAGGGGGTTGGGATATTTTCTGTTAAGAATGACATCTAAACTGTCATATCTTCACGCCTCTGCAAAGACAAATGATAGTGTGAATGATGGTGAAAGTTTCTTTTTGAAGTGGGGGAGGGGGAGGTCATCTTGTCTTGGTGAGAGAGAGCCAGCATATTAAAAAATAAAAAAAGTGGGTTTGGGAAAATTTGGTTAAACACAGATAAAAGTTTGATGACTACTGAATGTGCTTCACTATCCCACCATCATAGTCATAATATCACGAGTCGAACCATCGTAAAGCGAGGAGCACCTGTATGTTACTGTGTATAATAATTTGTGTAGCTGTATTTATGTGTACCTGTACCTAAATAAATTTACTAAACACTTTCTCATAATTCAGATGCAGGTTTGAAGCTTATAAAGAAGCCATTCACTTGCTGTTATGCTCCAAACTTTCTGAAAAATGCTGATGTACTTGAAGGGGTAGCAAATGAGTTACAAGCTTATGAATACAATCTGAAGAACAATGATCTTTACAAGGTAAATTGTACAATAATATTTGTTGCTAGTTGTGTTTGATACAACTTTTTTTGTGTATCCATGTGTGTACGTGTGTTTGCAGAGTGTGTATGTGTGTACTCACCTATTTGTGGTTGCAGGTTTTTTTTTTTTTTTTTTTTTTTTTGTGTTTGGGTGTGTGTGTGTGTGTGTGTGTGTGTGTGTGTGTGTGTGTGTGTGTGTGTGTGTGTGTGTGTGTGTGTGTGTGTACACATTAGTGTTCCCATTACAGTTTATCATTTATCATTCAGTTGACTTCCCTGTTTCTCTTCATTTATTCTCTCCTTTCTCAGTATACAGTGAGAGTAAAATAACCACTGTGAAAAAACAGTGAATTTCCAAGCAATTTCATAATATCTCAAATTACAGTGGTAACCCGAGTTTCGTACAGCTCCCAACTCGAACAATTATGTAAGTGTATATTTGTAAGTGCATTTGTAAATGTAATTTTGGGGGGTCTGAAACAGACTAATGTAATTTAAATTATTCCTTATGGGGACGAATTCGTTCAGTAACGGCACTCGAACAGCTTTCTGGAACGAATTATGTATGAAACTTGGGGTATTTTGTGAGAAAAGGTAAAGAACATAGGAATGGCAATGTCAGATGAAATATCATCCAGAGAACAATAAAGTAAATGTAGTAAAGGTCAGAAAACTTACAGGTTGGAAAATGAGAACTTAGGAAATAAGAGAATTAATGCCAATGATGATATTGTACTTGAGTGGTATACAGAACTGACAAGATGAATTAGACACATGTACAACATCTGGGTATCTGTATTGTAGATGTTTCGCCATCCAGTGGCTTTATAAATGCAGTACAAGGACATAATGGGATGACTGTATACAAAAAGACGAGGTAATCAGTCCCTCAGCTTTGGAGTCGAAGAGTACACTGTAGTCTTGAAGACTCTGCCGACTTCAAGACTACGGTGGTCTTCACCAACTCCAAGACTGAGGGACTGATTACCTCGTCTTTTGTATATGTTTCTGCAGTCTTTCAATTACGTCCTTGAATTTGTATTGATAAAGCCACTGGATGGAGAAATGTCTTCAATAAAGACAGCCAGGTGTTGCACATATCTAAATCTTTATAACAATGATACTGTTGAAATCACATGTTCTCTCACATTTTTAAAATTGCTATGTGCTTACAGCCCCATTCAAGGCAGGAGAGTTATCAGAGTTTTAAACGTATAGTGGAACCTCGGTGTTTGAACTTAATTAGTTCCTAGGTGGTGGTCAAACTACAAAAAGTTCCATATCCGAAAGTATTTTCCTTTATTTTCACTACTGCTTTTTTTTCAAGGCCTTGGTCACTAATCTTTAGTAATAATAATATAATTAGTACTGTGCTAATATTTACAACAAAACCACAGTAAAAAAATGTAGGTAGAGAGCAAGGAGGCCAAACGCGCCGTGTTCTAGCACGACGCCAACTGAGTTGTAAACAAACCAGCACGTTTGAACTCCAGTAAAACATCCAAAGATGGGGTAAATTTTTTCTGAACAAAATTGTTCGGACTTCAGTTCATTCGAGGTCCGGTGCGTTCGAACACCGAAGTTCCACTGTACAGAGATTGTTTACTGCCATCATGGAGTCAGCAAAACATTTAAACTACTAGGAAGGTCTCAGAGTATGAACCAGGAATATACTCTTGGGAGAGATGAAATTAGTTAGATACCTGATAATATACACATGGAAGATAACTGAGGGCAAAGTTCTAAATTACACACTGCCATAACTTATTGGAGTGAGAGATATAGATTTATATCTTTTTAACCCTTAAACTGTCCAAACGTAGATCTACATTTGTGCACGTAGTGCTCTGACCTTGATTTTCTTCATAAGAAAGCATGTAAAAAAAATGTAGATCTACGTTTGGAGTGCTATGCAAGCAAATGTAGATCTACGTTTGGAGTGCTACGCAAGCAAATGTAGATCTACGTTTGGAGCGCTTCGCAAGCAAATGTAGATCTACGTTTGGAGCGCTACGCAAGCAAATGTAGATCTACATTTGGACAGTTTAAGGGTTAAACACATTGGCCATATCCCACCAAGGCAGGGCGACCCCAAAAGAAGAAACGTTTTTACTATCACTTACTCCTTCACTGTCTTGCCAGAGGGGCGCTGATACTATAGTTCACAGCTGCAAATATCCCCACCCCTCCTCCAGAGTGCAGGCACTTCCCACCTCCAGAGATATAGATGACAGTGTAAAATAAATCCAGTGAAAAACAGTGACACTACAGGCATAGTAAGAGGTTTATTTTATTTTTTTTTATTATCACACTGGCCGATTCCCACCAAGGCAGGGTGACCCGAAAAAGAAAAACTTTCACCATCATTCACTCCATCACTGTCTTGCCAGAAGGGTGCTTTACACTACAGTTTTTAAACTGCAACATTAACACCCCTCCTTCAGAGTGCAGGCACTGTACTTCCCATCAAATTCATGGCCCAACCTGGTATCAGTAGTTATTGGAAATATTGCCAGAATAAATCTTTGCAGAGGGGCAGATCAACCAGGCTGTAATGGTTTTGTGGGCCAGTGGGCTGCTAGCAGCAACACCTGATTGAGCAAGCACTCAGTAAGGAAGCCTGGCCAAAGGCAAGGCTAGTAGGGTAGAAGGGTCTTTAAAATTTGCCAGAGGTATAGTGCAAGCCGGAGAGGTAAGGTTGGGTTACATAAACATATAAATTTTATATTTAACCGCAAATAAACAAATTAAAAACAATCACAGTTCATCTGGCAGTTGAGCATAGCCAGGAGACACTTAATTATGTGTGATAAACACTCCTGGTGTGAGAATGGGCAGCTATACACAGTACTTATAAACCACATTGAGAATCTTCCGTATTGTGTATATAATTATTGTATCATTATTGTGTATAATATCATCATTATACACAATACAGAAGGTCTCCAACGTGTTTGTAAATTCAAGATAGGAGTGAATGGAGACAAATGGTTTTTAATACTTGACGTGCTGTTGGAGTGTGAGCAAAGTAACATTTATGAAGGGATTCAGGGAAACCGGCAGGCCGGACTTGAGTTCTGGAGATGGGAAGTACAGTGCCTGCACTCTGAAGGAGGGGTGTTAATGTTGCAGTTTAAAAACTGTAGTGTAAAGCACCCTTCTGGCAAGACAGTGATGGAGTGAATGATGGTGAAAGTTTTTCTTTTTCGGGCCACCCTGCCTTGGTGGGAATCGGCCAGTGTGATAATAAAAAATAAAAAATAATACTGGAGATTCTCAATGTGTTCGTAAGTCATGGACATATTGTATGAGAAATATCTGGACTCAAGTCCTGTATGTGAGAAACACCTTGCACTCACTCTGAAGGATACCTTTGATGAGTTCCAAGTTTTTCTACTCCTGGAGCCCAGCCATGGGCCAGACTTGCCTGGTGCTTGCTTGATCAACCTGGCTGTTGCTGCTGGTGGCTCACTGAGCTAGAGATGTTGCAGTTTAAAGGGTCATTTAAATTGTGGTGTCTGCATACTTCTGGCTAGACAGCTGTTGACTTAATGAAGGGAAATTTGTCCTTTGGGTCTCCTGTCATGGTGGGAGATTGCTGTGTAAAAAAACCCTAAGTGACAATAGCATGTTTGTTTTGGAGTTCACTGTGCCATATTAAGGCATTCCTGGTAACCCTAATTGTTAGGTTTAAGGGTCTAAGTACCTGACAAATACGTTTTAGGGTACATGTGAACAATTAGTCATCATCCTTAAAATTCAATTATGCCACCACTACTGGGGCAAATGTAATGCAAATGGCAGTGTAATTTTTGTTCTTATAACCTCATATTTTGGGAGGAACTCAGTGATACTTACAATTCCTGAATTTTCTGATAACCAAGACATGTCACTACTGTGAATTTGTAGGGCTGACTGTGCAGTGGACCCCCACCTAACGATATTATTTCAACCCAGAAGTCTGTTTGGGTGCCGTTATAGACCGAATTTGTTCCCATAAGAAATACAGTGGACCCCCGCTTAACGATCACCTCCCAATGCGGCCAATTATGTAAGTGTATTTATGTAAGTGCGTTTGTACATGTATGTTTGGGGGTCTGAAATGGACTAATCTACTTCACAATATTCCTTATGGGAACAAATTCGGTCAGTACTGGCACCTAAACATATTTCTGGAATGAAAAAATATCGTTAACCGGGGGTCCACTGTATTGTGAATTAGATTAGTCCGTTTCAGACCCCCAAAAATACACCTACAAAAGCACTTACAAAAATACACTTACATAATTGGTCGAGTTGGGAGCTGATCGTTAGGCGGGGGTCCACTGCACTTATAAACAGTGGCAACTGTTTTAAGCTTCACTGCATTTCAGATTGACTATTTCTCCATTTTTTTGTATCTACATATTCTTTATTATATTTTAATTATTTAACCTCATGATTAATCTTTCATAATTTTTTTTCTTCTTGCAGTTTTCACAAACCTCCGACTTGAAAAATGCCACCACTCCGTATATAGCAGGGCTTCGCAACTTTCTGTACGGTGATGTTCGTAAATGGTTAATAGATGTGACTGGTATACCTCTGAATGACACTGTTGATATGGGCTCTTCCAAATATTCATATACTGGTAAGTAATTTATTGGAGAAGAGACAAAATGCAATCACTAGGACGTGTTTATTGGAAATGTTGCAGCTCGGGACAAAATAATCACTATGACCCTTTGGTCATAGTTACTATTTTGTGTCCTCCACTACTTTTCAGTACCATATACTTATTTTTTTTAACACTTTACCCACTTCCCACTGTGGCAGGGCGACCCAAAAAAGAAGAAATATTTTTCATCATCACTCACTCCATCACTGTCTTGGTAGAGGTGTGCCAATGCTACATTTCAAAAATTGTAACATATCTCCACCCCTCCTTCAATAAATTATTTCAATAACTCTACTGTCATATTTACAGATAATGGCAGTGTCAAAGAGGAGCCAACATTCCTAATTGTTTTTTCTTCAACCTTTGTAATATATAAAATAAAAGTGGGAGTTGTCACAGCTGCTCTTTGCTGATGACACTGTGCTCTTGGGAGATTCTGAAGAGAAGTTGCAGAGATTGGTGGATGAATTTGGTAGGGTGTGCAAAAGAAGAAAATTGAAAGTGAATACAGGAAAGAGTAAGGTTATGAGGATAACAAAAAGATTAGGTGATGAAAGATTGAATATCAGATTGGAGGGAGAGAGTATGGAGGAGGTGAATATATTCAGATATTTGGGAGTGGACGTGTCAGCGGATGGATCTATGAAGGATGAGGTGAATCATAGAATTGATGAGGGGAAAAGAGTGAGTGGTGCACTTAGGAGTCTGTGGAGACAAAGAACTTTGTCCTTGGAGGCAAAGAGGGGAATGTATGAGAGTATAGTTTTACCAACACTCTTATATGGGTGTGAAGCATGGGTGATGAATGTTGCAGCGAGGAGAAGGCTGGAGGCAGTGGAGATGTCATGTCTGAGGGCAGTGTGTGGTGTGAATATAATGCAGAGAATTCGTAGTTTGGAAGTTAGGAGGAGGTGCTGGATTACCAAAACTGTTGTCCAGAGGGCTGAGGAAGGGTTGTTGAGGTGGTTCGGACATGTAGAGAGAATGGAGCGAAACAGAATGACTTCAAGAGTGTATCAGTCTGTAGTAGAAGGAAGGCGGGGTAGGGGTCGGCCTAGGAAAGGTTGGAGGGAGGGGGTAAAGGAGATTTTGTGTGCGAGGGGCTCGGACTTCCAGCAGGCGTGCGTGAGCGTGTTTGATAGGAGTGAATGGAGACGAATGGTTTTTAATACTTGACGTGCTGTTGGAGTGTGAGCAAAGTAACATTTATGAAGGGGTTCAGGGAAACCGGCAGGCCGGACTTGAGTCCTGGAGATGGGAAGTACAGTGCCTGCACTCTGAAGGAGGGGTGTTAATGTTGCAGTTTAAAAACTGTAGTGTAAAGCACCCTTCTGGCAAGACAGTGATGGAGTGAATGATGGTGAAAGTTTTTCTTTTTCAGGCCACCCTGCCTTGGTGGGAATCGGCCAGTGTGATAATAAAAAAAAAAAAAAATAATGTTTAAACTGTTCCTTGTTTTGTCTTCCCATAACATGCTGGCTGTCTCCCACCTAGGCAGAGTGACCCAAAAAAGAAACTCTTTCACCATAATTCACACTATCACTGTCTTGCCAAAGGCGCACAGATATAACAGTTTAGGTGTTATATTTTATTACAGATGTGTTGCTGTGCCACGATGATGAACTAGAAGGCCGGAGAATTGCTTATATACTTTACTTGGTCCCACCGTGGGAGAAGCAGGATGGTGGGTCACTAGACCTCTTCACTACAGATGGTATGTTTCTTTATTACAGTGTTTTGTACCAGATTACAAGTGATTTAGTAGAGGAACTACCCAATAAAGTGCACAGAAATGGGTAACTTGTCAAATTTTACTCTAAATTGAAAATAAACATTGTAGGGATTCCAGGCCCTAAAATATTTTGTCTGTTTTTTAATTACATCCTCATGCCTCTTCATTTTCAGTGTTTTTTTTTATTATCACACTGGCCGATTCCCACCAAGGCAGGGTGGCCCGAAAAAGAAAAACTTTCACCATCATTCACTCCATCACTGTCTTGCCAGAAGGGTGCTTTACACTACAGTTTTTAAACTGCAACATTAACACCCCTCCTTCAGAGTGCAGGCACTGTACTTCCCATCTCCAGGACTCAAGTCCGGCCCGCCGGTTTCCCTGAATCCCTTCATAAATGTTACTTTGCTCACACTCCAACAGCACGTCAAGTATTAAAAACCATTTGTCTCCATTCACTCCTATCAAACACGCTCATGCATGCCTGCTGGAAGTCCAAGCCCCTCGCACACAAAACCTCCTTAACCCCCTCCCTCCAACCTTTCCTAGGCCGACCCCTACCCCGCCTTCCTTCCACTACAGACTGATACACTCTTGAAGTCATTCTGTTTCGCTCCATTCTCTCTACATGTCCGAACCACCTCAACAACCCTTCCTCAGCCCTCTGGACAACAGTTTTGGTAATCCCGCACCTCCTCCTAACTTCCAAACTACGAATTCTCTGCATTATATTCACACCACACATTGCCCTCAGACATGACATCTCCACTGCCTCCAGCCTTCTCCTCGCTGCAACATTCATCACCCACGCTTCACACCCATATAAGAGCGTTGGTAAAACTATACTCTCATACATTCCCCTCTTTGCCTCCAAGGACAAAGTTCTTTGTCTCCACAGACTCCTAAGTGCACCACTCACTCTTTTTCCCTCATCAATTCTATGATTCACCTCATCTTTCATAGACCCATCCGCTGACACGTCCACTCCCAAATATCTGAATACGTTCACCTCCTCCATACTCTCTCCCTCCAATCTGATATCCAATCTTTCATCACCTAATCTTTTTGTTATCCTCATAACCTTACTCTTTCCTGTATTCACCTTTAATTTTCTTCTTTTGCACACCCTACCAAATTCATCCACCAATCTCTGCAACTTCTCTTCAGAATCTCCCAAGAGCACAGTGTCATCAGCAAAGAGCAGCTGTGACAACTCCCACTTTGTGTGTGATTCTTTATCTTTTAACTCCACGCCTCTTGCCAAGACCCTCGCATTTACTTCTCTTACAACCCCATCTATAAATATATTAAACAACCACGGTGACATCACACATCCTTGTCTAAGGCCTACTTTTACTGGGAAAAAATTTCCCTCTTTCCTACATACTCTAACTTGAGCCTCACTATCCTCGTAAAAACTCTTCACTGCTTTCAGTAACCTACCTCCTACACCATACACCTGCAACATCTGCCACATTGCCCCCCTATCCACCCTGTCATACGCCTTTTCCAAATCCATAAATGCCACAAAGACCTCTTTAGCCTTATCTAAATACTGTTCACGTATATGTTTCAGTGTATCATTATAAAAAAAAAAATCAAAGATTTATCCTATTTCTTATAATAAAATACAGCCTCTCATCACTTAGTGACGTGCATGTACTCGTTTTCCGACGACTCCGACTTATGACGGACTCTCTGACCAGTACGCATACCTAAATAATGTATATTAGAGCTGATTCCCTCTATTCTATTTATTACAATGTGCAGTACACTACTGTATAAACATTTAAAAATATTCCAGAAATGTTATAAATGATGCAAAGGTGACATGAAAACAATATCAAAGATGGCTGACACAAACTCAGTAACATTATAGTATGCTCCTCACTTAGTGACAAATTCATTTAATGATGTGGTCTTAGAAGCGGAAGAGGTTGTGTAACCAGGAATCTGGAGGTTTATCTGGAGAGAGTTCCGGGGGTCAACGCCCCCGCGGCCCGGTCTGTGACCAGGCCTCCTTAGGTCAGTGTCCCAGGATGCGACCCACACCAGTCGACTAACACCCAAGAACCCATTTTACTGATGGGGAACATAGACAACAGGTTGAAAGAAACACGTCCAATGTTTCTACTCTGGCTGGGAATCGAACCCAGGCCCTCACCGTGTGAAGCGAGAGCGTTAACCACCAGGCCACCATGGTTTACAGCATGGTTTACAGCATCCCAATAATTGAATCACATCTAGTAATAACTTCTAAAACAGACCAGGAGCTGTAAGGGGGGCCTTACCCATGCTCAGGAAAATTGACAAATATTGAATGATTCCATTCTATCAAATGATGCCAAGAAACGGCCAATAAAGCCATGAAAACCATCATAGAAAACTCCCCAGATTCGATATTTTAAACCAAACTCGAGATCAGAGTTTTGCTTTTCCCATTATGCACCAAATGAAGCAGGATTTTTTTTATACTGTATGAACTCTCCACACAGACCCATTCTCTCATATTTGGACCAAAATTTACCACTTTCAGCTTATCAGAGTGAGCCGAGCTCAAGATGTACATTATGTGAAAGGCCAGGCCTTTAGTGACGTAGGTCTACATGACGGGCAGTGAAAGAGTTGAGGCCCTTTATGGTTCTTCAGTGGGGTTGTGCCTTGAAGCTGAAGAACTCTTGATCCAGGAATTTGAGATAATTTACTCTTTCTTAAATCAAACTTGATTACCCCTCACATACATGATGCTGTATTGCTAATGAATATGGGTGATGTTGCAATTGGAGAGTAATATGAATTGTAACATCAGCACACTTCTGCCAAAATGGCTATTGAATGAATGATGGTAATTTTTTTTTTTTTTTTTTTTGGGGGGGGGGGGTATGGGGTCTCCCTGCCTTAGTGGGAGACAGTTGTTTAGATAATAAACAATGCCCATGTAGGGTACTAGTAATGACATTTCATTTTTTTAACACTGGCCATCTACTGCCAAGACAGGGTGACCTGAAAAAGAAACACTTTCACCATCATTCCCACTATCACTGTCTCACCACAAATGTACAAGTACAGCAGTTTAGTTGCTTCTCTAAACAGCAAATATCCCAAACCCCTCCTTCAGAGTGCGGGCATTGTATTTCCCACCTCTAGGACTCAAGTCTGACTAACCAGTTTACCTGAATCCCTTCACAAAATATTACCTCACTCACACCCCAACATATACTTTTTAAATTCCTTTACTAATACTTGATATTTTGTACAGAATATAAACAACCAAAAGATGTTGTTGAGTCTCTGAAGCCTGAATGGAATTCCTTTGCCTTTTTTGAAGTGTCTCCAGTATCATTTCACCAGGTGAGTGCCACTGTCTCAACAAAGTACAGAACTGTTTGATGATAATGCTGACATCAGTCAGTTTTTGATTGGTGTCAGCAAGAAATTGATATCAATCAATTTCTTCCTAGTCTGTTTTATAGTTCTGTTTGATGATAATGCTGACATCAATCAGTTTTTGATTGGTGTCAGCAAGAAATTGATATCAATCAATTTCTTCCTAGTCTGTTTTATAGTTCTTTTCATTTTCATTTAAATTTACCATAGTGATATTTTTATATATTGTATATAGTTACGCAGTTTTACTGTGGTGTAAGAATCCTACTTGTGCATTGAGGAGAGTGAGTGTGTGTTGGGTGTACAGTATATGGCATGCTTGCAGTAACAGAACAGATGCCCTTTTCACAACCTTTTATTGGGACAGTGTTTTGATCTGGTTAACCAGACTTGAGTCCTGGAGGTGGGAAGTACAGTGCCTACAATTTAAAGGAGGGGCTTGAAATATTGGCTGTTTGGAGTGATACCTAAACTGTTGTGTCTGGGTGTGCAACAGGTACACAAACACACCCTCCCTCTCCCTACCCAGGCCAAGTGTCTGTCGACAGGAGCTGTTGACAGACAGTAACTAAGTGATTATGTGTGAATGATAGTGGAAGTGTTGAATGATGGTGAAAGTGTTTCCTTTTTTTTTGTTTCACCCAGCCTTGGTGGGAGACGGCCGGCATGTAAAAAAAGAAAAAAAAAATAACAATGTATTTTCCAGGGTCATATATTTGTGTTACAAAGACTGGTTTACATTAATTCTTTCTTATGTGGAAAGTATTATAGTTATTCCAAGTGCTTTGGGAAGACAAACTCGGGGTAATGCTGATGGAGCATAAAAATATAATCATACAACAGGGTCCTGCTTATACAACAGGTTAAGGGTTCGAGCTACTGCTGTAAAGGGTTACAGTTTTTTTCACTTTCAAATGCATATAAAAGCCTAGTAACATGTTTATATTATCATGTATTCAATGAACAATAGAGCTAGGCCTAAAAAATGCATATACAGTACACACGTTACTTTAAATATTTTTATCTTTATCTTATAATGAGTGGTGAATATATTTATTGTAGGAAGTCTGAATAAATGAAGAATGGGTATAAGTGAAAACCGCTTTATTAGCGAAACGCTGTAAAGTGAGGTCCTCCTATATATATAAACGCTTTTTTTTTTTTTAATGCACCAACCACCTCCCACAGAGGCAGGGTGACCCGAACAAGAAATACCCCCACCATCCTTTACACTGTTGTTACCACTTTGTGCTCGTAACTCAAATAAAATGTCTTTGCTCCTGAAAGGCTGCTCAACCAGCTGTCTAAGGGTAGTGTTATTTAACACTGAAAGAAAAACAGACACTCTTAGGCCAGCTCGTACCAGCATATTAAATTTTTTTTCTTTTTTCAATACGCCAGCTGTCTCCCACCGAGGCAGGGTGACCCAAAAAGAAAGAAAATCCCCATAAAGAAAATACTTTCATCATCATTCAACACTTTCACTTCACTCATACATAATCACTCTTTGCGAAGGCACTCAGATATGACAGTTCAGAAGAACCTAACCTCCAAACTGCCAGTATCCCAAACCCCTCCTTTAAAGTGCAGGCAGTGACATATTAAATGTGAAATATTAATTATTATTATAAGGAAGGGCACAAAAACTCACTTATGCAAAAATATATATTAATAGTAATGTGTATACAACCTACTCTACTACATCCAACATCACCACACTCCGGTTCACATTAGCTCACTAGCACACTGCTACTAGTGAGTGAACAAAATATAAACCTTTATAAACAGGGAGGCTCCATGACACCCCGCATCCTTCTGGCAATCTGTCTGCCAACAGACAAAAACACCATACAGTACTCTTCCAAAACTTAAACAGGCCTCTACATACTAGGACCTTACATACAAACAAGAGAGCACTTAAACACACAGAATTACCTATAGTATACACTAAAACAATTCGCCAAACCACCTACTCACACTAACGCCAACCCATGATGACTTCAGCAAACCGCCTTCCTACACATACTGAACTCACAAATACTTCATCTACTTCTGTCTCCTGGCCACTGCCTGACCAGGAATAATACACATCCGGTTTCAGTACAATCCCAGAACTATGGAGCATTTTCTATACAATATTTTTACTGCAGCACACTGCGTAATACTATCACTGTCTTGCCAGAGCCACATAGATACGACAGTTTAGACACTGTACATTTAAGGTTGTAAGGTCACTTCTCTTACTTAAGATACTTTCTTGATAGGTAGCAGAAGTGTTGTCCCAAGATAAAGTTCGTCTCTCCATTAATGGCTGGTTTCATGGTCCCCCAATTGAGAGGCCACCAAAATACCATGCTCCGTGTTTACCCCTAGAAGCTCCTACACATATTGAGGTAAGAATAGTACATTTAATCCTCGATGCAGTAAAATAATGTTTTACCATATTTTTCTCTATTATTAATATTTCCTTTATTTTTAAAAATAATATATAAAAGTGTTTACAGTGAAACATATAAGTGAACAGTATTTAGATAAGGCTAAAGAGGTCTTTGTGGCATTTATGGATTTGGAAAAGGCGTATGACAGGGTGGATAGGGAGGCAATGTGGCAGATGTTGCAAGTGTATGGTGTAGGAGGTAGGTTACTGAAAGCAGTGAAGAGTTTTTACGAGGATAGTGAGGCTCAAGTTAGAGTATGTAGGAAAGAGGGAAATTTTTTCCCAGTAAAAGTAGGCCTTAGACAAGGATGTGTGATGTCACCGTGGTTGTTTAATATATTTATAGATGGGGTTGTAAGAGAAGTAAATGCGAGGGTCTTGGCAAGAGGCGTGGAGTTAAAAGATAAAGAATCACACATAAAGTGGGAGTTGTCACAGCTGCTCTTTGCTGATGACACTGTGCTCTTGGGAGATTCTGAAGAGAAGTTGCAGAGATTGGTGGATGAATTTGGTAGGGTGTGCAAAAGAAGAAAATTAAAGGTGAATACAGGAAAGAGTAAGGTTATGAGGATAACAAAAAGATTAGGTGATGAAAGATTGAATATCAGATTGGAGGGAGAGAGTATGGAGGAGGTGAACGTATTCAGATATTTGGGAGTGGACGTGTCAGCGGATGGGTCTATGAAAGATGAGGTGAATCATAGAATTGATGAGGGAAAAAGAGTGAGTGGTGCACTTAGGAGTCTGTGGAGACAAAGAACTTTGTCCTTGGAGGCAAAGAGGGGAATGTATGAGAGTATAGTTTTACCAACGCTCTTATATGGGTGTGAAGCGTGGGTGATGAATGTTGCAGCGAGGAGAAGGCTGGAGGCAGTGGAGATGTCATGTCTGAGGGCAATGTGTGGTGTGAATATAATGCAGAGAATTCGTAGTTTGGAAGTTAGGAGGAGGTGCGGGATTACCAAAACTGTTGTCCAGAGGGCTGAGGAAGGGTTGTTGAGGTGGTTCGGACATGTAGAGAGAATGGAGCGAAACAGAATGACTTCAAGAGTGTATCAGTCTGTAGTGGAAGGAAGGCGGGGTAGGGGTCGGCCTAGGAAAGGTTGGAGGGAGGGGGTAAAGGAGGTTTTGTGTGCGAGGGGCTTGGACTTCCAGGAGGCATGCATGAGCGTGTTTGATAGGAGTGAATGGAGACAAATGGTTTTTAATACTTGACGTGCTGTTGGAGTGTGAGCAAAGTAACATTTATGAAGGGATTCAGGGAAACCGGCAGGCCGGACTTGAGTCCTGGAGATGGGAAGTACAGTGCCTGCACTCTGAAGGAGGGGTGTTAATGTTGCAGTTTAAAAACTGTAGTGTAAAGCACCCTTCTGGCAAGACAGTGATGGAGTGAATGATGGTGAAAGTTTTTCTTTTTCGGGCCACCCTGCCTTGGTGGGAATCGGCCAGTGTGATAATAAAAAAATAATAATAAAATAAAAAAAAGTCCATAAAAATCTATATTGTTATTGCATAATTCAACAATTCAGAGTAGTTGGAGGCATTTTCTGACATGCTTCAGAATAATGGGGAAGGGGAGAGATCTATTTTATTGGAATAATGTTAAAAATATATGAATAAAATTCATTAGTCTAGTTTATTTCTAATGTACAGTAGTATGTAACACACAGTTTGCAGATACACAGTATACATGAGTCGTTATTTTGTTTACATACTTATGATAAAGTTTAATTGAGAAATTACTCACAATATGTTCATGGGAAGCATTTCACAGCTTCTCTTAGGCTTTGAAGAACCACTACCATCACTGCTTATGTGCTTTGGTGCATTATTAAACAAAATTAAGGGTTATTTTCGAGCCAGGGTAATCCATGGATAACTAAAACTGAATCCGTGGATACTGGAGTTCTACTGTACTGCAATAAACAATGAAAATAAATAAGTTAAAAGTATGGATTTTGTCCATAATTTTTAGAGTGTGTTATGTCAGGATCCATTACATTGAATGACTATTATACTGATTATGAGCGCTAGGGGTGTTAGATAGTCGAGAGTGAAAGCGAGGTAGCATGAAGTTTGACATGATGAAGTTGCCTTTATATATTCTTACTAGATGTAAAGATTACTTAGAATCAGAAGTGCTAGTATGGAGAGAGACTTGTGCAAAACATTAATAAGTATTTACAAATAACAAAAAAAGGCACAATACTGTAACTGGAACGATACACAAATAACCCGCACATAAAAGAGAGAAGCTTACGATGACGTTTCGGTCTGACTTGGACCATTTACAAAGTCACACTGACTTTGTAAATGGTCCAAGTCAGACCGAAACGTCATCGTAAGCTTCTCTCTTTTATGTGCGGGTTATTTGTGTATTTACAAATAGTTTGTTAAATAGTAATGACACAATTGCAAACAAACTGTGGTATGGGTGGGGTTAGAACCCATGGCAAGTGAATTGTAAAACTCCAGGCCAGTGTGTCAACCACTGGGCCAGCTGGCTACAGTAAGAGTCATCCAACTAGGTATATTTATGCATCAGAGGTAACAGTTGACTGCTTGTTCTTCTTGTAATTCTCAAATTTATTGTTTATGAATGCTTAGAGACTGTATATAAAAGCAGTTAGTTACTAATTGCCATTTTAGTCTTAAGTTAGGCTTAAGTTTGCCCAAAATGCATTGCATAATTATGGGCTTTCTGCATGTACAGCTAAATGTCGCCCATCTCTGTATAAACATTGTGTTATGCTGAAATTAAAAATTATTATTAATTATCATTATTATTATTATTATTATAGTATGTTGTGGTGTCTCTTATTCTTCCCTCTAGTGACGTGTGGCCTAGGTTTTGCATTCTTTTATTAAAGCTATTCTTAGCTCATTCTTTTATTCAGTCTGTTGTTTTTTCCTTAACTTTTGTAATCTTTCTCAGTGGTAAGGCTTATGGGTCTGATACTTTTTTTTTTTTACACTCTGGCCATCTCCCATTGAGGCAGGGTGACCCAAAAAAAAAAAAAATACTATCACCATCATTCACTCCATTACTGTCTTTTCAGAGATGTGCCGATAGTTGTTACTTATGAACTGTAGTATTGGCACACCTCTGGCAAGACAGTGATGGAGTGAATGATGGTGAAATTATTTCTTTTTTGGGACACCCTGCCTTGGTGGGAAATGGATGATGCATTAAAAAATAAAATGATTCCTAGACCCGTTTCCATATAAAAAGGACAAAATAATAAGCTTTTATTTCGCAGGAAGAAGAGCTATACTCCTGGATCAACCCAACTTACCTGGATATGAATATCCAGAAAGAAATACGCCACAAATTTCGTAAAGACCCTCAGATTGAACTCGAGTCATTCCTTTCAGAGGATAAATACAGAGAACTTGCAGAGGCACTGAGGAATAAAAGTTTAAACTGGGTGAAGACAGGACCTGCCAACAAGCAGCTCTTTGAGGTATAATTCAATAATTTAAATATATATTTGAAGGGAATTTATGGTTTACAAACTACAGTAGCTGATATAAATATGCACATGCATGAGTAAGTTTATATAAGGCTATTTGTCTGACAGTCTGAGAAATGCCAGGGCAACTTTTGTATGGAAAATGGTACTTCTTACCGTACTACCAAAGACAAAGTATTAGCTAAATTAATTTGATTTGATTTTTAACATGCTGGCTGTCTCCCACTGAGGTAGGGTAACCCGAAAAGGAACACTTTCACCATCATTCACACTATCACTGTCTTAGATATCCCTCTAAACAGCATATATCTCAAATCCCTCCTTTAGAGTACTGTACTTCCCACCTCCAGGACTTAAGTCTGTCTAACCTGTAAACCTGATTTACCATACTTTAATGACTGACCTGGAAACTCAAGGAACTTAAATTCGGTAGAGAACATTTAGAACTTTACTAAAAATAAGCTTTGCAGCATGAAGGTGTCCTTTAACCCCAAAATATAGAGGTCAGTAAGCAGGTGTGGGAGAGTATCAACTCTTCTGTCCTCCATATGCTAAACTTTTCAGTGCTTAGGGCACTTAAGAAGTGCATTAAGAAAAGTAATCCTGTGAAATAGTAGTTTAATTGAGGAACCCATACGTATTTCAATATTTTATTCCCAAAGAAATAGTTTATGGTGAAAGGTCTCATTTTCTGTGTGATCTGTTACGTATGCACGTATACAATGCCTACTGTATACTCCACACTTTGTTCTAGGAAGTTTGACAGTTTATGTACAATATATATTTCATTTTATCCGTGCCAGTTTTAGGATAGTAACTTGAGGAGGCTTCTGCTCATGACTTGAATTATACTTTTTTTTTTATTATTAACACTTTGCCCTTCCCACCAAGGGTGTGACTCCTCCTCCTTAATTCCCCACTACCACCACTACCACTACTATTACTACTACCACTACTACTACCACCACTATTACTACTACTACCACCACTATTACTACTACTACCACCACTATTACTACTACTACCACCACTATTACTACTACTACCACCACTACCTCTTCCTGTCTATATATAGCCGTCCTGCTCCACTTCTGGTTAGTGTGACTTTGTAAATGGTCAAAGTCGGACCGAAACATCGTCTTAAGCTCCTCTCTTCTATGTGCGGGTTATTTGTGTATCGTTCCAGTCACGGTATTGTGCCTTTTTTTGTTATTTAGTAAATCTTGCATCTTACTCACTGCCACTGATGCAACTATACCCAGTAATCTTCTTGATTTAGTTCTTAATCAAATTCTCGTGTCTGTTACCATGCTGTGGTGGGAGATTGCCATTAAGGCTCCCCCCCCCCTCCAAAAAAAAAAATCGATTGTACTATATGCAGTACCGTACTGAACTTTAGGCTCTCATAATGTATTCTGTGGGCCAGGAGTATTTCAAGGAGGAACAAGGTTGAAACTCACTTGAAAATGTTTTTGGAGACATCTGTAGACATTCTTCTTCTTTCAACACACCAGCTGTATCCCACTGAGGCGATGTGGCCCAGAAGGAGAAATGAAAGTTGCTCCTTTTAAATTTAGTAATACAGTGGACCCCCGGTTAACGAACTTTTTTCATTCCAGTAGTATGTTCAGGTGCCAGTACTGACCGAATTTTTTCCCATAAGGAATATTGTGAAGTAGATTAGTCCATTTCAGACCCCCAAACATACACGTACAAACGCACTTACATAAATACACTTACATAATTGGTCGCATTGGGAGGTGATCGTTATGCGGGGGTCCACTGTATATATAGGAGAAGGGGTTACTAGCCCCTTGCTCCCGGCATTTCAGTCACCTCTTACAACACGCATGGCTTACGGAGGAAGAATTCTGTTCCACTTCCCCATGGAGAAAAAAATCGCCGGGCAAAATATAAATATAAATGAAATATAAATATAGATGAAGGAGGGGTGTTAATGTTGCAGTTTAAAAACTGTAGTGTAAGGCACCCTTCTGGCAAGACAGTGATGGAGTGAATGATGGTGAAAGTTTTTCTTTTTCGGGCCACCCTGCCTTGGTGGGCCACCCTGCCTTGGTGGGCCACCCTGCCTTGGTGGGCCACCCTGCCTTGGTGGGCCACCCTGCCTTGGTGGGAATCGGCCAGTGTGATAATAAAAAATAAAAAAATGAAAGTATCTATAGATATAAAAACCTGCCCAAATATACCCTATCTATTGATTCTTTATTTTATAAAATACTTTTGAAATCTGTTTTGCCAGAGGCAGTCAGGTACGACAGTTCAAATATCAGTGTAAACAGCTAATATCCCCACCCATCATTGCAGGTACTGTACTTCCCATCATTTAAAAACTATTTAGCCAACATTTTGCCTATTACCTGGAGTTTACCTGGAGACAGTTCCGGGGGTCAACGCCCCCGCGGCCCGGTCTGTGACCAGGAAGTCTTCAAATTTGATACCACCAGATATGATCTGTCAGATTTGAAATATTTCTATGCGCGTAAAACTGTCTAAATGCGATTTCCAATTGCTACACGTGTCTCTTATTTGAGCCCAAAGTTGCCTTATGCATCTGTGCAATTAATTCTTTGTATTGTTGGCTGACAAGGTAGCATTTTGTGAAGGGATTCAAGAAAACCAGTTAACTGGGCTTGACTCCTGGAGGTGGGAAGTACTGTGCCTGGACTCCGAAGAAGGGGTTTAGGATATTTGCCATTTGGAGGGTAATATGAACTGTCATGTCTACTTGTCTCTGGCCTCTCAAGGGAGGTTCCTTGATGCTGGTGAGGGGCTTTTGATCTTGGGAATTGGATCTGTGCTCTAGTTTCCTGAATTGAGCCTGAATACCTTCCTCCCCCCCCCCTACAGGTGCTATATAATCCCTATGGGTTTAGCACTCCCCTATGATTATAATATAATCGCGCCTGGCTAGACAGTGATGGTGTGAATGATGGTGAAAGTATTTCTTTTATGGGTCACCCTATCTCAGTGGGAGACAGCCAGCATGTTAATAAAAGTGTTTTGATAATTGAGAACACAAGGATGGTAAGAATGTTCTTGTTGAGAATTCACTGATAAGATTTATGAACTGAAAACACTGGATTCAGGTTTGATGAATACAGAATTAGAAAGAATAAAGGGAAGTTAGAACTTAGTAATAGAGTTGTAGATGAGCAGAATGATATGCAAAGTAGAATCATTGAAGCTTACATCATGGGTAGTTTGGACAAATATGTGAGTGAGAAGGACTGAGTTTGTGAAGGACCTGCATGGTATAGGCCAGTAGGCCTATTGCACATGTCATTCAAGCTTCATGATACTGACACATGTATAAATTAAACATGTACAATATATGTAATTTTTTTTGTTAAGATGCATTTAGCCCAGAAGCTTTTTCAGTCCAACCAAACTGATGAAAAAGTTCTTGGTGAGTAAAACTTTTCCAAACAAAAGTTTCCAAATGCTGCACTTTTTTTTTTATTATCACACTGGCCGATTCCCACCAAGGCAGGGTGGCCCGAAAAAGAAAAACTTTCACCATCATTCACTCCATCACTGTCTTGCCAGAAGGGTGCTTTACACTACAGTTTTTAAACTGCAACATTAACACCCCTCCTTCAGAGTGCAGGCACTGTACTTCCCATCTCCAGGACTCAAGTCCGGCATGCCGGTTTCCCTGAATCCCTTCATAAATGTTACTTTGCTCACACTCCAACAGCACGTCAAGTATTAAAAACCATTTGTCTCCATTCACTCCTATCAAACACGCTCACGCATGCCTGCTGGAAGTCCAAGCCCCTCGCACACAAAACCTCCTTTACCCCCTCCCTCCAACCCTTCCTAGGCCGACCCCTACCCCGCCTTCCTTCCACTACAGACTGATACACTCTTGAAGTTATTCTGTTTCGCTCCATTCTCTCTACATGTCCGAACCACCTCAACAACCCTTCCTCAGCCCTCTGGACAACAGTTTTGGTAATCCCGCACCTCCTCCTAACTTCCAAACTACGAATTCTCTGCATTATATTCACACCACACATTGCCCTCAGACATGACATCTCCACTGCCTCCAGCCTTCTCCTCGCTGCAACATTCATCACCCATGCTTCACACCCATATAAGAGCGTTGGTAAAACTATACTCTCATACATTCCCCTCTTTGCCTCCAAGGACAAAGTTCTCTGTCTCCACAGACTCCTAAGTGCACCACTCACTCTTTTTCCCTCATCAATTCTGCACTTGTGTTTAATTTATACAGGCCTATTGTAGTGCTCCTTTATTCTTATGTTCTCTACACTTGTTCAAGAGCACTTTTTCAACGTACTAAAGGGCTGAAAGGTTGAACTTCGATACACGATCTACCAGACACATTGAACTTATATTAACTGTGCAGGAATTGCAAAATTACAATTTCTTTTTTCTTTTTTTTCAACAAACCGGCCGTATCCCACCAAGGAAGGGTGACTTAAAAAGAAAAACGAAAGATTCTCTTTTAAAATTTAGTAAGGTACACAGGAGGAGGGGTTACTAGCCCTCTGCTCCAAGCATTTTAGTTGCCTCTTACACCACGCATGGCTTATGGAGGAAGAATTCTTTTCCACTTTCCCATGGAGATAAACCACACATAGAAGAAAGGACATACTGTTGGAGTGTGAGCAAAGTAACATTTATGAAGGGGTTCAGGGAAACCGGCAGGCCGGACTTGAGTCCTGGAGATGGGAAGTACAGTGTCTGCACTCTGAAGGAGGGGTGTTAATGTTGCAGTTTTATAACTGTAGTATAAGTATGCCTCTGGCAAGACAGTAATGGAGTGAATGATGATGAAAGTTTTTCTTTTTCGGGCCACCCTGCCTTGGTGGAAAACGGCCGAGGTGTTAATAAATAAAAAATAGAAAAAGGAAACTTAGGATAACTTTGGGTCTGACTTGGTCCATTAACTAATCACAAGGACTACATAATGGGCTCAGTGCTTGTTCAATTTTTGTTTCAGGTTCTAAAGTTTGATGAGGCTCCTGATATTATCGCTGACTGCCGGAATTTCTTGAAATCGGAGGCTCTGTTCTTAATAATCTCCCAGCTGACAGGAATCAAACTACACAAATTAGCTCCGGAAGACTCTGACCCTGATGGCTCTGACATGGGTGAACAAAATGTTAAAGGTTAGTTTCAAAAAATTACTGATTTGTATGACTATTCAGCATAATAATAATATCTTTATTTCTACAAACACATGTACAAGGTATACAGGCCATAGCTGACATCAGTGACATACTACTTCTATGTAGAAAGCCATTTGTTATGCAGAGGATTTGCTGCAAATTAGCACAGTTTTGTCCCAGGATGCGACCCACATCAGTACCCATTATTACTGATAGGTAAACATGGTCAACCTAAGGAAATGTGCCCAATGTTTCCACCCTTGCCGGGAATTGAACTTGGACCCTCACCGTGTGAAGCCAGAGCTTTTTGCCACCAGGCCAGGGGCCACCTTCTGTTAATTTTCCCCAGATCATCGTCCCTTGTCTCAGACTTAACTTCCTAAATGGGAAAGAAACTGTTAAAAAACAGGCGAGTAATGACGATAGTACAGGAGGGTCACATTTTTATGGCTGTTAGGTTCCTGTCCCCCACCAATGAGTGAAAATTACCAGTGAGTGGAAAAGTTTTCCAATATTGAATTCTCCTGAAGCAGCTGATAATATGTTTACTTTATTTCTTTCAACACACCGGCCGTATCCCACCGAGGCGGGGTGGCCCGAAAGGAAAAACGAAAGTTTCTCCTTTTACATTTAGTAATATATACAAGAGAAGGGGTTACTAGCCCCTTGCTCCTGGCATTTTAGTCGCCTCTTATGACACACATGGCTTACGGAAGAAGAATTCTTCCAAGAAGAGGGACACCAAGAAGAGGGACACCAAGATGAAGGACACCTAAAAGAGGGACACCTAAAAGAGGGACACCTAAAAAAGGGACACCTAATAGAGGGACACCCAAAAGAGGGACACCAAAAAGAGCAACAGTCTTACCAAATTGGAAAACATTTTAGCAGGGTTTTATTTCATGCATTAGTGTGCATATTAATTGGAACAGTGATGTAACTTACGTAACATTCATTGATAATCTACATAGTTTGAATAATTGGTTTACAAAATTAACTAGTTGATAAATGAGGCATTTGTGCAACAGTTGTGTATCTTTATTCTGGAAATGTTTTGCCAGTCAGTGGTTTCTTCAGTCCAGTGCAGAGAAAGGTGGTAGAAGAGGAGGAGTTTGAAGTAATCAGTCCCTCAGCCTGGAGTCAGTGTATTCAGTCCATCAATAGACTGATACCTTACATCCCTCCTCATCTTCCACCATTCTTAGCACTGGACTGAAGAAGTCACTGGCTAGCGAAACATTTCTAGGATGAAGATACCCAGTTGTTGCACAAGTGACTTATTTATCATAATATATATAGACTGAACCTTGTCAGTTTTACTTTCTTTTTTTTTTTTTTTTTTTTCAACAAGTCGGCCGTCTCCCACCGAGGCAGGGTGACCCAAAAAAGAAAGAAAATCCCCAAAAAGAAAATACTTTCATCATCATTCAACACTTTCACCACACTCACACATTATCACTGCTTTTGCAGAGGTGCTCAGAATACAACAGTTTAGAAGCATACACATATAAATCTGTCAGACACTGCAACACTAGGGTATCTTGGTACAGACCTGCAATCAACTTCGACAACCTCTACTAGTGAGAACGGCTGGATTTGAGAGGGACCTGACCTCCCAACATCTGCGTTCTTACTTCTACTAGTGACCTACGTCTCACCTCCTGGCGCTATGTAAGGCTCCATCCTGTCACTTCAACTCCATATTGTTTCAGACTATGAGACAATGCTCTTCTCCAGACTGAGGGACTGACCACCTCAAAACTTTAAGGGTGATGGACTGATTACATAGTCTTCAAGTCTCTTCTGCTTCTATCAACTTTTCTGTACTCGACTGAAGAAGCCTACTGTGTAGGCGAAACGTTTCGAAATAAAGATACCTAACTGTTGCATGTGTGTCTTACCTAACAACACATATAAAGATACACAACATATCCCTCCAAACTGCCAATATCCCAAACCCCTCCTTTAAAGTGCAGGCATTGTACTTCCCATTTCCAGGACTCAAGTCCGACTATATGAAAATAACCGGTTTCCCTGAATCCCTTCACTAAACATTACCCTGCTCACACTCCAACAGATCGTCAGGTCCCAAGTATCATTTGTCTCCATTCACTCCTATCTAACACGCTCATGCACGCTTGCTGGAAGTCCAAGCCCCTAGCCCACAAAACCTCCTTTACCCCCTCTTTCCAACCCTTTCGAGGACGACCCCTACCCCTCCTTCCTTCCCCTATAGATTTATATGCTTTCCATGTCATTCTACTTTGATCCATTCTCTCTAAATGACCAAACCACCTCAACAACCCCTCTTCTGCCCTCTGACTAATGCTTTTATTAACTCCACACCTTCTCCTAATTTCTACACTCCGAATTTTCTGCATAATATTTACACCACACATTGCCCTTAGACAGGACATCTCCACCGCCTCCAACCATCTCCTCGCTGCTGCATTTACCACCCAAGCTTCACATCCATATAAGAGTGTTGGTACTACTATACTTTCATACATTCCCTTCTTTGCCTCCATAGATAACGTTTTTTGACTCCACATATACCTCAACGCACCACTCACCTTTTTTCCCTCATCAATTTTATGATTAACCTCATCCTTCATAAATCCATCTGCCGACACGTCAACTCCCAAGTATCTGAAAACATTCACTTCTTCCATACTCCTCCTCCCCAATTTGATATCCAATTTTTCTTTATCTAAATCATTTGATACCCTCATCACCTTACTCTTTTCTATGTTCACTTTCAACTTTCTACCTTTACAAACATTCTCAAACTCATCCACTAACCTTTGCAATTTTTCTTTAGAATCTCCCATAAGCACAGTATCATCAGCAAAAAGTAACTGTGTCAATTCCCATTTTGGATTTGATTCCCCATAATTTAATCCCACCCCTCTCCCGAACACCCTAGCATTTACTTCTTTTACAACCCCATCTATAAATATATTAAACAACCATGGTGACATTACACATCCCTGTCTAAGACCTACTTTTACCGGGAAGTATTCTCCCTCTCTTCTACACACCCTAACCTGAGCCTCACTATCCTCATAAAAGCTCTTTACAGCATTTAGTAACTTACCACCTATTCCATATACTTGCAACATCTGCCACATTGCTCCTCTATCCACTCTATCATATGCCTTTTCTAAATCTATAAATGCAATAAAAACTTCCCTACCTTTATCTAAATACTGTTCACATATATGCTTCAATGTAAACACTTGATCTACACATCCCCTACCCACTCTGAAGCCTCCCTGCTCATCCGCAATCCTACATTCTGTCTTGCCTCTAATTCTTTCAATTATAACCCTACCGTATACTTTTCCTGGTATACTCAGTAAACTTATTCCTCTATAATTTTTACAATCTCTTTTGTCCCCTTTCCCTTTATATAAAGGGACTATACATGCTCTCTGCCAATCCCTAGGTACCTTCCCCTCTTTCATACATTTATTAAACAAAAGTACCAACCACTCCAACACTATATCCCCCCCCCTGGTTTTAACATTTCTGTCATGATCCCATCAGTTCCAGCTGCTTTACCCCCTTTCATTCTATGTAATGCCTCACGTACCTCCACCACACTTACATTCTGCTCTTCTTCACTCCTAAAAGATGGTATACCTCCCTGGCCAGTGCATGAAATTACAGCCTCCCTTTCTTCCTCAACATTTAAAAGTTCCTCAAAATATTCTCGCCATCTACCTAATACCTCCCTCTCCCCATCTACTAACTCCCCTACTCTGTTTTTAACTGACAAATCCATACTTTCCCTAGGCTTTCTTAACTTGTTTAACTCACTCCAAAATTTTTTCTTATTTTCATTAAAATTTCTTGACAGTGCCTCTCCCACTCTTTCATCTGCTCTCCTTTTGCACTCTCTCACCACTCTCTTCACCTTTCTTTTACTCTCCATATACTCTGCTCTTCTTATAACACTTCTGCTTTGTAAAAACCTCTCGTAAGCTACCTTTTTCTCTTTTATCACACCCTTTACTTCATCATTCCACCAATCACTCCTCTTTCCTCCTGCCCCCACCCTCCTATAACCACAAACTTCTGCCCCACATTCTAATACTGCATTTTTAAAACTATTCCAACCCTCTTCAACCCCCCCACTACTCATCTTTGCACTAGCCCACCTTTCTGCCAATAGTCGCTTATATCTCGCCCGAACTTCCTCCTCCCTTAGTTCATACACTTTCACCTCCCTCTTACTTGTTGTTGCCACCTTCCTCTTTTCCCATCTACCTCTTACTCTAACTGTAGCTACAACTAAATAATGATCCGATATATCAGTTGCCCCTCTATAAACATGTACATCCTGGAGCCTACCCATCAACCTTTTATCCACCAATACATAATCTAACAAACTACTTTCATTACGTGCTACATCATGCTTTGTATATTTATTTATCCTCTTTTTCATAAAATATGTATTACTTATTACCAAATTTCTTTCTACACATAGCTCAATTAAAGGCTCCCCATTTACATTTACCCCTGGCACCCCAAATTTACCTACTACTCCCTCCATAACATTTTTACTCACTTTAGCATTGAAATCCCCAACCACCATTACTCTCACACTTGATTCAAAACTCCCCACGCATTCACTCAACATTTCCCAAAATCTCTCTCTCTCCTCTACACTTCTCTCTTCTCCAGGTGCATACACGCTTACTATAACCCACTTTTCACATCCAATCTTTATTTTACTTCACATAATCCTTGAATTTATACATTTGTAGTCCCTCTTTTCCTGCCATAGCTTATCCTTCAACATTATTGCTACTCCTTCTTTAGCTTTAACTCTATTTGAAACCCCTGACCTAATCCTATTTATTCCTCTCCATTGAAACTCTCCCACCCCCTTCAGCTTTGTTTCACTTAAAGCCAGGACATCCAGTTTCTTCTCATTCATAACATCCACAATCATCTCTTTCTTATCATTTGCACAACATCCACGCACATTCAGACTTCCCACTTTGACAATTTTCTTCTTCTTATTCTTTTTAGTAATCTTTACAGGAAAAGGGGTTACTAGCCCATTGTTCCCGGCATTTTAGATTTTAGTTTTACTATGTTCTGTAAATAGTTTTTAATGTTTACACTTCTGTTTTCCCTTTTTTCATCAAACCGGCCATATCCCGCCAAGGCAGGGTGACTTAAAAAATAAAATCGAAAATATTTCTTTTTAAATTTAGCAATGTATACAGGAGAAGGGGTTACTAGCCCCTTGCTCCCGGCATTTTAGTTGCCTCCTACGACACACATGCCCTATGGAGAAAGAATTCTGTGATGTAAATATATGATGTTTGTGTTGCAGAATCTTCTCCCCGGGTCAGCATTGATGCGCGACGCTGGAGTCACGGTTGTTACACTCTCCTCCGAGATGACTGCATAGAGAAAAAGTCAGCCCTTGACGCCAATCTTTTCATCAATGTCTCAGAGAAGTGGTCTCAAGAACATGGTGGATTTATTTCATATATTGTCAAAGACGAGGATGAAGAGGTACTGTAAATGATGAATTTCTATGACTTGTGTAAAAAAAAATTTTTTAACACTCTGGCCATGTCCCATTAAGGCAGTGTGACCTGAAAAAGAAAGAAATACTGTCACCATCATTCATACACAATCACTGTCTTTGCAGAAGTGCCCAGATATGATGGTTTAGATGTCACTCAAATTGCCAGTATCTCAAACTCCTTTAAAGTGCAGGCATTGTACTTTCCATCTCCAGGACTCAAGTCCGGCTAACTGGTTTCCCTGAATCCCTCCACAAAATATTACCCTGCTCACACTCCAACAGCTTGTCAGGTCCCAAAAAGCATTTATTTCCATTCACTCCTCTCTAACATGCTCACACATGCCTGCTGCATGTCCAGGTCCCTTGCACACAAAACCTCTTACCCCCTCCCTCCATTAGCAAAATACAGTAGTACCCAGAGTATCGGCCATAATTCGTTCCAGAAGGCTGTTCGAGTGCCGTTACCGAACGAATTTGTTCCCATAAGTAATAATGTAAATTAGATTAGTCCATTTCAGATCCCCAAAAATACACATAATAATTTTTTTTTTCAACAAACCGGCTGTGTCCCACCAAGGCAGGGTGGCCCAAAAAGAAAAACGAAAGTTTCTCTTTTTAAATTTAGTAATTTATACGGGAGAAGGGGTTACTAGCCCCTTGCTCCCAGCATTTTAGTCGCCTCTTACAACACGCATGGCTTACGGAGGAAGAATTCTGTTCCACTTCCCTATGGAGATAAGAGGAAATAAACAAGAACAAGAACTAGGAAGAAAAATAGAAGAAAACCCAGAGGGGTGTGTGTATATATATATGCTTGAACATGTATGTGTAGTGTGACCTAAGTGTAAGTAGAAGTAGCAAGACGTACCTGAAATCTTGCATATTTATGAGACAGACAAAAGACACCAGCAATCCTACCATCATGTAAAACAATTACAGGCTTTCGTTTTACACTCACTTGGCAGGACAGTAGTACCTCCCTGGGTGGTTGCTGTCTACCAACCTACTACCTAGGACGCATAAGAATACACTTACATAATTGTTCGAGTTGGGAGCTGTACGAAACTTTGGGTACCAGTGTACTGTAAAGCAAAGAGCTGTAAAGCAGGGCCCACTTGTGATAGAATTATATTGCTTTAGGTTATGTTTTGTAAATACTCTCTCTTCATTATTTGCTTTTTAACTAATGATATTTTTTTTTTTTTTTCAACAAGTCGGCTGTCTCCCACCGAGGCAGGGTGACCCAAAAAGAAAGAAAATCCCCAAAAGGAAAATACTTTCATCATCATTCAACACTTTCACCTCACTCACACATAATCACTGTTTTTGCAGAGGTGCCCAGAATACAACAGTTTAGAAGTATATACGTATAAAAAATACACAATATATCCCTCCAAACTGCCAATATCCCAAACCCCTCCTTTAGAGTGCAGGCATTGTACTTCCCATTTCCAGGACTCAAGTCCGGTTATATAAAATAACCGGTTTCCCTGAATCCCTTCACTAAATATTACCCTGCTCACACTCCAACAGCTCGTCAGGTCCCAAATACCATTTGTCTCCATTCACTTCTATCTAACACGCTCACGCATGCTTGCTGGAAGCCCAAACCCCTCTCCCACAACGCCTCCTTTACCCTCTCCCTCCAACCTTTTCGAGGACGACCCCTACCCCGCCTTCCTTCCCCTACAGATTTATACACTCTCCGTGTCATTCTACTTTGATCCATTCTCTAAATGACCAAACCACCTCAACAAACCCTCTTCAGCCCTCTGACTAATACTTTTATTAACTCTACACCTTCTCCTAATTTCCACACTCCGAATTTTCTGCATAATATTTACACCACACATTGCCCTTAGACAGGACATCTCCACTGCCTCCAACCGCCTCCTCGCTGCAGCATTTACAACCCAAGCTTCACATCCATATAAGAGTGTTGGTACTGTACTTTCATACAGTCCCTTCTTTGCCTCCATAGATAACATTTTTTGCCTCCACATATACCTCAATCTAGGTAGTAAGTTGGTAGACAGCAACCGCCCAGGGAGGTACTACCATCCTGCCAAATGAGTGTAAAACGAAAGCCTGTAATTGTTTTACATGATGGTAGGATTGCTGGTGTCCTTTTTTCTGTCTCATGAACATGCAAACTTTCAGGTACCTCTTGCTACTTCTACTTACACTTAGGTCACACTGCACATACATGTACAAGCACATATATTACACACCCCTCTGGGTTTTCTTCTATTTTCTTTCTAGTTCTTATTCTTGTTTATTTCCTCTTATCTCCATGGGGAAGTGGAACAGAATTCTTCCTCCGTAAGCCATGCGTGTTGTAAGAGGCGACTAAAATGCCGGGAGCAAGGGGCTAGTAACCCCTTCTCCTGTATATATTACTAAATGTAAAAGGAGAAACTTTTGTTTTTCATTTTGGTCCACCCTGCCTTGGTGGGATACGGCCGGTTTGTTGAAAGTTAAGAAGAAATATACCTCAATGCACCACTCACCTTTTTTCCTTCATCAATTCTATGATTAACCTCATCCTTCATAAATCCATCCGCTGACACGTCAACTTCCAAATGTCTGAAAACATTTTTTTTTTTATAGACAGGATATCATTTATTTGGATCCTCATCTTTATTGGTGCACACTAATTAAAAATTTTTTTTTCCCTCTCACCAGTTGTTGACTGTGACCCCACGATGCAACAGTTTGTCTCTAGTGTACCGAGACACTGAAACTCTGTGTTTCACCAAGCATATTAACAGCACCGTGCATCAACTGGGGCAGCAAGAGAACACTTTCAACAGTTTTGCCTGTGTATTTTATGAGTGAGATGTTTTGATAGTGCAATTTTAACATTTTTTCAACCAGACAGCTCTAAAAGGAGTCTTAGGTTAATTTTTATAATTATATAGGTCAGTTATACAGTACAGTGTTTAATATATAAATACTGTACATACTTGAGTATAGGCCAAGTATTTAGGGAAGAAAGAGGGAATATTTTGACGAACCGTTAAATGTTGACAAAGATGGGGGAACTTTGATTTCATGCATTGGGCAGGGAAGTATAACATTTTGTAGGAGTAAGGAAGAGTTAACACTAGATAATATTCAGTAATTTCTTTGTGCCACTTTCAGTCTGTTTAACAGTGCAACACTTGTACAACTCAGCTGCAACTTTGGTTAATTCCCTTCATCATTACTAATCAATGTTTTGTAAATCTTTTCACTTTATTCATTTTTTTTAACCCAGTGGTTGTGTGTCATCATAGTAGCTTGACCCAGAAAAAAAAAAACATTCCCTGTTGTTTATTGTTGTGCCACTACTACTGCTTCCCTTAATACTGCTACTACTATTACTACTACTGCCACTATTATTACTACCACCACTAATACTACTGCTACCACTATTACTACTACTACCACTATTACTACTACTACCACTATACTATTACCACCACTATACTACTACCACTATTACTACTACTACCACTATACTACTACCACCACTATACTACTACCACCACTATACTACTACCACTATTACTACTACCACTATACTATTACCACCACTATACTACTACCACTATTACTACTACCACTATTACTACTACCACTCTTTTTACTACCACTATTTCTACTACTGCTATTTCTACTACCACTACATGTATTTCTACTACCGCCACCGCTACTACTACTACCACCACCACTACTATTACCACCACCACTACTATTACCACCACTGCCACTACTGCTACCACCACCACTACTATTACTACCACCACCACTACTATTACTACCACCACCACCACTAATATTACTACCACCACAACCACTACTACTATGAATACTACTACTGTGACTACTACTATAACTACTACAACAGCTACTATGACTAGTACTACTACTACTACTACTACTACCACCACCACCTTTTTTGGGGGGTCACCTACCTGGGTGGGAGACAGCCGACCTATTGAAAAAAAAATATTTTGAGGGTTTCAGTATTATTTATGTTTTTGTTATTGGTTTTGTTTCCAGTTTGATCTAGACCATTGACTGCATCAGAGCTACTGGACCCCTTTTTTAAGTCTCTCAAAACCTAACGTAAATTTTTAAAAAATATGAATTACGTGCAGCCTCTCCTCACTTAACAATGGGGTTGGGTTCCAAAGAGTAGGTCGGTAAGCGAATTGGTCAGTAAGCAAATTGGTCGTTAAGCAAGGAGCATACTATACTGGTAGTGGGTTTGCATCAACCATCTTTAGATGTATTTTTAATATCACCTTTGCACCATTTATAACATTTCTAGTATACAGTGGAACCTCCACTAATGAGCGCATCCATATGCTCGTTTTTCCAGATACGAGTAGCCGCTCAGTTGATTTTTTGCTTACATAAGCAAGCGAACTTTCCAGATGCAAGTGGGCCTCAAGGGTGAGGGGCTCTTGCTCTTGATCTAGGGAATTGGATCTCATTTGCTTGTTGGACTATCTTATTGAAACTTGAGCAATGTATGATGGAAAAGTGCTTCTTAACGTACACCAAAGTTTAAAGAAATATGACTGTAAATAACGGAGTTCACTTGTCAGCCATTAGCCGGCCCTTAGCGGTATATTTTCATATGATTTTTATGATTGTATTCTCGTTTTTTTGGTCTTATTTGATAGAATGGAAGATATATTACAGAAATATATATGATTTTGATTGCTTTCACAACGAAAATTACCTTGAAATTGAGCTCAAAGTGGCAGAAATGTTTGATTTTTGTCGATGTTCAAGAGTAAACAAATGACATCATCGTCCAATACCTGTCCGAGTGGCCACTCCAATAAGCAGTCATGAATGGGTTGATGTTATGTATACAATTATTACAATAATGCAGTAGCCTGCATAACAGTAAATCTTCTATTTTATGTATGAATAAAAATTCCAAATGGTAAGCAAGAGTATTATAAGAAGACGTATGTACTAATAATAATAATAGGAGGGGTTCGGGATATTAGCAGTTTGGAGGGATATGTTGTGTATCTTTATACGTATATGCTTCTAAACTGTTGTGTTCTGAGCACCTCTGCAAAACAGTGATTATGTGTGAGTGAGGTGAAAGTGTTGAATGATGATGAAAGTATTTACTTTTTGGGGATTTTCTTTCTTTTTGGGTCACCCTGCCTCAGTGGGAGACAGCCGACTTGTTAAAAAAAAAAAAAACAAGTGCACCATTCACCTTTTTTCCTTCATCATTTCTGTGGTTAACCTCATCCCTCATACGTCCGTCCACTGACACGTCAACTCCCAAATATCTGAGAGCATTCACTTCTTCCATACTACTCCTCTCCAATTTGATATCCAATTTTTCTTTATCTAAATCATTTGATACCCTCATCATTTCATACGCAATTATTATTATAATAATAATAATAATAATAATAGGGGTCGTCCTCGGAAAGGTTGGAAGGAAGGGGTAAGGGAGATTTTGTGGGCGAGGGGCTTGGACTTCCAGCAGGCGTGTGTGAGCGTGTTCGATAGGAGTGAGTGGAGACGAATGGTATTTGGGACCTGACGATCTGTTGGAGTGTGAGCATGGTAATATTTAGTGAAGGGATTCAGGTAAACCGTTTATTTCTATATAGCCGGACTTGAGTCCTGGAAATGGGAAATACAATGCCTGCACTCTATAGGAGGGGTTCAGGATATTGGCAGTTTGAAGAGATATGTTGTGTATCTTTATACGTATATGCTTCTAAACTGTTGTGTTCTGAGCACCTCTGCAAAAACAGTGATTATGTGTGAGTGTGGTGAAAGAGTTGAATGATGATGAAAGTATTTTCTCTTTGGGGATTTTCTTTCTTTTTGGGTCACCCTTCCTCGGTGGGAGACAGCCGACTTGTTAAAAAAAAATAAATAATAATACTATAAGTGAGTTTCAGATGGCCACCACTAGATGTCAGTATGTGTATCAAAACATCGCCGCTTAGGGAGAGAGGGAAATTCTTGTGTTTTCCTTACGTTTCGTGCAGTTATTTTGCAAAATTTCTTGTTTCTAACCATGGTTCCCAAGAAAGCAAGTGCAAAGGAGAGTGCTGAGAAGAAAAGGGAGGATGATTTCAATGGAATTAAAGCAGGAAATCATAAACACAAACTAGGTGTACCATTAAGAGTGTACCATTAAGTTTCCCTATTAAGAGTGTAGCAGTTAAACTATTAAGTGATAGAAAAAAGACAGTCTAATGGAGTTTGCCTTACAGACACTCTGTTTTCTGTTATAATAAAAGTAGGGGAAGGGATGAAGTCAGTAGGAGGAATGGCCACCATGGTGGCTCCAAAAACAATGACAGCTACTAACAATACTCACATACATAATATTTCATTCATTCTAGTGTATATATCATGTTTCTATGTTATTAATATTGTTTATATCATATTAGATGAACTATGATAGATAAATAAGCCATAAAGTTGATAGTAGGGAAATTATTGAAGTATTTTATGGTGCCTGGAATTCCACTGGAACAAATTAATTGCACGTATTTCAGTTAATTTAAATGAGGAAAATTGACTCTGCAAGTGAGCAAATCCAAATGCAAGCAAGGTCACGGAATGGATTGAACTCATTAGTGGAGGTTCCACTGTATTTTTAAATGTTTATACAGTAGTGTACTGTATACTGTAATAAACAGAATAGAGGTAATCAGCTCTAATTTACATTTAGGTTTGCCTACTGGCCAGAGAGTTGGTCGTAAGTTGGAGTCATCGGTAAATGAGTAACGTCGCTAAGGGAGGGGAGGCTGTATTTGACAAAGTCAGAGGTGAACCTGTACATGGTATTGCATTATACTCAAAGTATATACATTACTGATATATCCAAGAACAGTTTTTATGCAATAAAATTTCAGATGATTTTCTAATGTAATTTTAAAAATAATACCTTTTTTGTCCACAACATAGTGAGATTCTCTTTCTTGTTGGGCATCAGGAGTCACTGTTCTAATATTTATTTGATTTATGAGAAAACCAATGGTTTTGTTGATTTATAATTAGAATTTTCAAAAAATAAATTGAAAGCTGTTGTATACTGGAATTCAGTTTATTCTAAATTATAAATACTGTATAAATTGCCTCATGTTTAAAACTGATGAAATAAAATTATGTTTTGTGGTACCTGTGTGCATTATCTATTTATAAGTATATGTAAACAGTAATAATAATATGGGAGTTCTCAATGACCTTTGCAATATTGTTGTCATTGCTGCTAGACGGTGCCAGTCAACCATCAGTCAGGTGTCAAAAAAATGTGAAGACACTTGGTTAATCTAAATTTGCCAGATGTTGAAATTAGTTTCAAATGGTTAGGACTTGTATTAGCCTATACGTACAGTGGTACCTCGGGATACGAACAGCTCAAAACACGAATAATTATGCAAGTGCTTTTGTAAGTGTATTTTTGGGAGTCTGAAATGGATTAATCTAATTTACATTATTCCTTATGGGTTCAAATTCATTCAGTATCAGCACTTGAACAGCCTTCTGGAACAAATTAAGCTTGTATCCCGAGGTACCACTGGTGTTTGTGGCATTTATGGATTTGGAAAAGGCGTATGACAGGGTGGATAGGGGGGCAATGTGGCAGATGTTGCAAGTGTATGGTGTAGGAGGTAGGTTACTGAAAGCAGTGAAGAGTTTTTACGAGGATAGTGAGGCTCAAGTTAGAGTATGTAGGAAAGAGGGAAATTTTTTCCCAGTAAAAGTAGGCCTTAGACAAGGATGTGTGATGTCACCGTGGTTGTTTAATATATTTATAGATGGGGTTGTAAGAGAAGTAAATGCGAGGGTCTTGGCAAGAGGCGTGGAGTTAAAAGATAAAGAATCACACACAAAGTGGGAGTTGTCACAGCTGCTCTTTGCTGATGACACTGTGCTCTTGGGAGATTCTGAAGAGAAGTTGCAGAGATTGGTGGATGAATTTGGTAGGGTGTGCAAAAGAAGGAAATTAAAGGTGAATACAGGAAAGAGTAAGGTTATGAGGATAACAAAAAGATTAGGTGATGAAAGATTGAATATCAGATTGGAGGGAGAGAGTATGGAGGAGGTGAACGTATTCAGATATTTGGGAGTGGACGTGTCAGCGGATGGGTCTATGAAAGATGAGGTGAATCATAGAATTGATGAGGGAAAAAGAGTGAGTGGTGCACTTAGGAGTCTGTGGAGACAAAGAACTTTGTCCTTGGAGGCAAAGAGGGGAATGTATGAGAGTATAGTTTTACCAACGCTCTTATATGGGAGTGAAGCGTGGGTGATGAATGTTGCAGCGAGGAGAAGGCTGGAGGCAGTGGAGATGTCATGTCTGAGGGCAATGTGTGGTGTGAATATAATGCAGAGAATTCGTAGTTTGGAAGTTAGGAGGAGGTGCGGGATTACCAAAACTGTTGTCCAGAGGGCTGAGGAAGGGTTGTTGAGGTGGTTCGGACATGTAGAGAGAATGGAGCGAAACAGAATGACTTCAAGAGTGTATCAGTCTGTAGTGGAAGGAAGGCGGGGTAGGGGTCGGCCTAGGAAGGGTTGGAGGGAGGGGGTAAAGGAGGTTTTGTGTGCGAGGGGCTTGGACTTCCAGCAGGCATGCGTGAGCGTGTTTGATAGGAGTGAATGGAGACAAATGGTTTTTAATACTTGACGTGCTGTTGGAGTGTGAGCAAAGTAACATTTATGAAGGGATTCAGGGAAACCGGCAGGCCGGACTTGAGTCCTGGAGATGGGAAGTACAGTGCCTGCACTCTGAAGGAGGGGTGTTAATGTTGCAGTTTAAAAACTGTAGTGTAAAGCACCCTTCTGGCAAGACAGTGATGGAGTGAATGATGGTGAAAGTTTTTCTTTTTCGGGCCACCCTGCCTTGGTGGGAATCGGCCGGTGTGATAATATATATAATATATATAATATATATGGTAATTCTCACTACTAGTCACTGAAAAAAATATATACGAGCAATTAACAAATTTGACAGGAGAAGAGAGCTTAGGAGACAAGAAGTCCATTCAGCATGTGTGAATGCTGAGTTCCCGAAATCAGAAGGGCTGCCAGGGTAAGAGTACAAGCTGCAAATAGTGGAAATTCCCAAGCCGAGAAATTGAGGGTCGCAGAATGTGACAGAATCCTTCCTGCGTGAACTCTGCATTCTCACATGCTGAACAGACTTTCTTCTTTCCTAAACTGAGAAAAATAGGAACAATAACACGTTTCTTGACAGAGGGAGCATGAGAAAAGTGAATGTACATACCACTGTGTTTGTCATAGACAAAAAAGACAAAGCCTGTAGCTGAGCAATGGACATGCACATCAAGGGGAGGAAACGGTTAGATTTCCATTTAACTTTGAACTTGATGCCTCTCAAGGGAGGTTCCTTGATGCTGGTGAGGGGCTCTTGATCTTGGGAATTGGATCTGTACTCTGGTTCCCTGAACTAAGCCTGACTACCATCCATCCCCCCCCCCCAACATGCTCTGTATAATTCTACGGGTTTTGCACTCCCCCATACTTATAATAATAATAATTTGAACTTGATGGAAGGAGCAGATTTGTTAAGGCATCATGAAATGGTTGGAAGAGACTAATCATCTGGTCAAAGAGCAAAAACATTGTCCACCTGGTCATGGACCGGGCCATGGGGGGCGTTGGCCCCCTGAAACACTCACCAGGTATACATAGCAAAGCCTGAGAGAAGAGCGCACCCCAAAAGTAGGGAGTAAAATAGTTTCGAAATGCTCATTGTAAAGGTTGCAAAAATAGGGTAAAGGAGAGACCATAACATAAAAGGTCTGGGAATAAAATTTACCTTAGGTTAGGTGACCTTAGGGTGGATTACCTTAGGTTTGGTTAGGTTATCTTAGGTTAGGTTAGGTTACCTTAAGTTAGGTTATCTTAGGTTTGGTTAAGTTACCTTAGGTTAGGTTACCTTGGGATGGGTTAGGTTACCTTCTCTTAGGTTAGGTTAGATTACCTTAGGTTATCTTAGGTTAGGCTACATTAGGTTAGGTTACCTTCCTTTAGGTTAGGTTAGGTTACCTTAGGTTAGGTTAGGTTACCTTTTTTTTTTTTTTTTTTTATTTTTTTTTTATTTATTTAGAAATTTTAGCATACATACAGAGGTACAAAAAAAATACAGGTAAGAGCAGCATGCCAAAGCCACTTATATGCATAGCATTATGGGCTGGCTTAAAATTAACTTAAGATTAACTAAGCAATGATGAAATCAGTGATAAAACATTATTGTAAACAGATAACTATAAAGCACAAGTGAGTATTACAAAGACAGGTCATATGGTTGCATGCATTGCTGTTCATTCAGTAGAATGGAGTATTCTGTTAGGTTGTGTATTTAAAAAAATAACAAAGTTAGATTGGGTCCTAGGTTTAACATTTATGTGATATAATTGTGAGTAACATTCTGGATATACAATTTATAAGGTTCAGTTATTCAGTATTTATTTGGTTTTGAGTGAGTAAGTGAACTTTGAGAAGAGACTTGAATTTATAAACAGGTAGTGTTTCTTTTATATTTACAGGTAATGAATTCCAGATTTTAGGGCCTTTTATGTGCATTGAGTTTTTGCATAGCGTGAGATGGACACGAGGAACATCAAAGAGTGATCTGTGCCTTGTGTTATGGTCATGTGTTCTGTTGAGGTTGGCAAGGAGATGTTTGAGGGGAGGGTTAATATCAGAGTTAAGTGTTCTATGTATGTAATAGGTGCAATAATAAGTATGGATGTTTTGTATGGTGAGTAGGTTGAGTGTTTTGAATATTGGTGGAGTGTGTTGCCTGTAGTGAGAATTTGTTATCATTCTAACTGCAGCCTTTTGTTGGGTAATTAGTGGTCTGAGATGGTTAATTGTTGTTGAGCCCCATGCACAAATTCCATAGGTGAGATAGGGGTAAATAAGAGAGTGATATAGGGCCAGGAGGGCTGACTGTGGAACATAGTACCGTATCCTCGATAGTATGCCTACAGTCTTGGAAATTTTCTTAGAAATTTGTTGTATATGTGTATGAAATTTGAGTCTATTATCGAGGTGGATTCCTAAGAATTTTCCCTCTGTTAGCTTTGTGATAGGTGATCCGTTTATCGTTATGTTAAGAGGTACATCTGTAGCTCTGTTACCAAACTGAATGAAGTAGGTTTTGTAAATGTTTAGTGTAAGTTTGTTAGTCCTCATCCAGGTAGATATTTTCTGTAATTTGGTGTTTACAGTATTGGCTAGCGTGACTGGGCTCGGGTGAGAGAAGACGTATGTAGTGTCATCTGCAAAAAGTGTGGGTTTGAGTAATTGCGAAGCATTTGGTAGGTCATTTATGTATAGGAGAAAGAGAAGAGGGCCAAGGACACTTCCCTGTGGGACACCAACTGTAATTGGTTGAGCGGAAGAGTTTACCCCATTTGCGTACACATATTGGCTTCTGTTGCTGAGGTATGACTTGAGGTAGTTGAGGGAGTGCCCTCTTATACCATAGTGTGACAATTTTACGTGGAGCAAGTCATGGTCAACTGTATCAAAAGCTTTACGTAAGTCAATGAAGATCCCCAGTGGGACTTCTTTTTTCTCTATTGCAGTGTACATATGTTCTAGCATGTGTATAATAGCATCATTAGTATTTTTATTAGGCCTGAATCCAAATTGGCAGGGGTTGAGAATGTTTTGGGAGATGAGGTAGGAGTAGATTCGTTTATGAATTAATTTTTCGAAGATTTTTGAGAGAGGGTGTAAATTGGATATTGGCCTATAGTTATTCAAGTCTGTTTGGTCTCCTCCTTTATGGATCGGGGTGACCCTTGCTATTTTGAGTACTGTAGGGAAGGTGGAGGATTCAATGGATTTGTTAAAGAGTGTTGCAATGATTGGTGATAGTACTTGTGACGCTTTTTTGTATATAAAGGGTGGTAAGGTATTTAAATCTCCTGCCTTGTTTTTCAGTGCGTTGATAATAAAGGAGACTTCGTATGGGTTAGTTGGAGCTAGGAACAGTGTGTTCGGGTAGTTGCCAGTGAGGTAGTCATTTGGTGGGGTATCTGAGCTTGGGATTTTATTGGCAAGATTTTGACCTAAAGGGGATATGGTGTTGGTCCAGATGTGGTCAAGTAGGGAAACACTAGTCTCTGTAACTCGTGTACGTTTTGTTACTGTTGGTAGCAACATGCAGTTACTCATTGTGTTTGTGAATTCAGTAACGTGTGGGTCCTGGTCTTGCAGGAGATTTATATTGAAGTCACCTGAGAGTAGTAAGTGATCTTTGTTCATGCGTGCATCAGTTATCATACTTCCTAGATTTTGACTAAATTGGCTAATGTTTGACTGTGGAACTCTGTAGATGTTTATCACTGTGAGAGGTTTTTGTAGGTATTTGGATTTGAATTTAGCTATTATATATTCCCCATGTTCATCCCTTGTGCAAGTATTAGTGATACATTCTAGTTGGTCTGAGTAGTATATAGCTGTGCCACCCCCTTGTTGGTCTGGCCTACAGTTGTGTATGGCTGTGTAACCAGGAGTGGCATAGACATCTGTAGTATCAGGCTTTAGCCAGGTTTCAGTTAGTGTAATGATGGACATATTGGCATGCAAGGAATTTAGTAATGCTAGGAGGTCATCGTAATGCTTGCTTAAAGATCTGATATTGTAGTTAAAGATAGTTATGTTGTTGTTGGCTCTGAGAAGTGCCTTTGATTGTTCTGCTGTGTAGTAATTACAGTAACTGTTTGAATCATTTAAGTCATTATATAAGAGGTTGGTATCAGGATCAATGCTTGTAATCATAAGATTTGTAGTGAATCTATAGTTAGAATTAAGTATAAAACAAAGTAAATATTCTAAAGCTAAAAAAAAATAGCACCTGAATTATTTAACAAATGTAAAAATAATGAGCTAAGGTAGTTTTTTAAAGCTAAAATAAAGGAGACAATATAAAAGGGACTAAAATAATTTGTGGTGAACAAATAAAGTGATGATCAAATAATGGAGCTTGGGAATATGATAGTAGGTAGTACTTTAAAGGTAATTCTTTAAAGTTAGAATTATAATATAAAATTATAATATAAAAGGGACTAATATAAGTTGTGGTGAACAATAAAGTGGTAATCAAATAAATGAGCTTTGGAATATAATGGCAAAATAGTGAACTTATTAACTTTAGCACCTGAGAATAGCACCTTGATTATTTTAACAATTGTGAATATATGAGCTAAGGTAGTTATATAAAGCTAAAATAAAGGAAAAAAAAAATATATAAGGGACTACAATTAAGTAATGGTAAACAAGTTAAATGGACAGATAGTCACTATGAAATAATATTGGTTTAGGAGTAAGATCTGATTTGTAATATTAAATAAGTTGAGCAGTTTATTGCACAATAAAAAGTAAAAAAAAATGAGGTAGTTGGTACTAGCTAACAAAAGATAGTTTTGGTACTTGCAAAAAGTAATTGGAATATACAGTAATTGCACACACAATAAAAAGTGACTAAAAAACAAGTAGTGGTAAACAAAATTAAATGGACAGGTAAGAACAATGAATAATATTACTTTGGAGTAAGATTTGACTTGTAACATAAAATTATGAGCAATTAATAGCAGTAAGAAAGATGTAAAAAAGTACTGGAGGTAGTTAGCATTAGCTAGTGATGAAAAATAATAAAAATAATAATGCACAATATAATAGTAAGGTACACTATATGCACCACACGTATATATGTATTAAGGGCACTTATCTAATCTGTTACAGAAATGTCAGCTTTTCTAAGGAAGGTAGAGAAATCGTGTTCGTTTGAGATGGTATATTGTTGTCCTGTTGATGTTTTCCTTACTAGTATTTTCCCATCTCTCGTGAAACACTGATGTATTTTGTTTTCCTGTTTAAGTTTTCTCAGCCTGAACAGAAGGTTTTGACGTTTTTTTGTTAGACACTCATTTATGTACACTCCATTTTTCATTGTAATTGCTGATTTAATTAGCTCCTTTTATCGTATGAATGAAGTCGGATCATTATACTGTGTTTACTTCCTGGTTTTCCTAACAAACGTGTTTCTTTGATTTCATTGTTTTGCACGATGACTTGTACGTGGTCCTGTATTATCCTGACAGCAGTTTCTTTGCACTGAGCTTGTGTTATGTCACCTTAGGTTATCTTAGGTTAGGCTACATTAGGTTAGGTTACCTTAGGTTAGGTTACCTTCCTTTAGGTTAGGTTAGGTTATCGTAGGTTACCTTCCCTTAGGTTAGGTTAGGTAAGATTACCTTGGGTTATCTTAGGTTAGGTTACCTTCCCTTATGTTAGGTTAGGTTACCTTAGGTTAGGTTAGTTAGGTTAGGTTAGGTTATCTTAGGTTACATTAGGTTAGTTAGGCTAGGTTATCTTAGGTTAGGTTACATTAGGTTAGTTAGGTTAGATACCTCTGCGGTGCTGAAGCTGCTCTTTCCTCGGGAGGCACCTTAATGCCAGTGAGAGGCTCTTGATCTGAGGAATTAGACCTGTGCTCTCTTTTCATGGATCAAACCAGAATACCACTCCCACAGGCACTGTACCTACCATGAGTTATGCCTGTGAGGGGTCTTGATCCAAGGAACTGGGGTCACACTTCATTCAAACCTAATTAGTGTACGTACTTCCCATACCACAGGTACTTTATGACCCCTGTGGGTTTAGTGTTCTCCCACGGCTAATAATAATGACCCCTCCAAGTCTGGTTTGCCCATTATATCCCTTGATGCTGGTAAAGGGCTCTTGATCCAATGAATTTGAGCTGCTGTCCCCAAGGATTGAATTTGAATCCTCTCATTTCCCCAGGCACTTTGATCCCTATGGGTTTAGTGCTTCCCATAAATATAATCTGCTCGTCTTTTTGTTTTCCCGTCCTTACCTCTAATTTCTCATTAGCACTTTCTTATGAACACATAAATTAATAAAATAATATAATACTGCTTAAGCTACATTATTGATAATAATATCTTTATTTCTACCAGTACATGTACAAGGTATACAAGTACATGTACAAGGTATACAAGTACATGTACAAGGTATACAAGTACATGTACAAGGTATACAAGTACATGTACAAGGTATACAAGTACATGTACAAGGTATACCAGTACATGTACAAGGTATACAAGTACATGTACAAGGTATACAAGTACATGTACAAGGTATACAAGTACATGTATAAGGTATACAAGTACATGTACAAGGTATACAAGTACATGTATAAGGTATACAAGTACATGTACAAGGTATACAAGTACATGTATAAGGTATACAAGTACATGTACAAGGTATACAAGTACATGTATAAGGTATACAAGTACATGTACAAGGTATACAAGTACATGTACAAGGTATACAAGTACATGTATAAGGTATACAAGTACATGTACAAGGTATACAAGTACATGTATAAGGTATACAAGTACATGTACAAGGTATACAAGTACATGTATAAGGTATACAAGTACATGTACAAGGTATACAAGTACATGTACAAGGTATACAAGTACATGTATAAGGTATACAAGTACATGTACAAGGTATACAAGTGGTATAAACCTTGGTAATAAATACCGACAAGTTGGTTTAGAAAGACACGTAAGCAAACACTATAACATATTTATTAGAAAACGTTTCGGTCCTGGGACCTTGATCACTTCTAACATACAGAGGTAGAAAGACATTATATATATAGGCGGAGAGTGAGATGTGACGCACGTGACCTGAGGAATGTCATAAGAACATAAGAATGGAGGAACACTGTAGAAGGCCTACTGGCCCATGCGAAGCAGGTCCTTATCAAAACAACCTCTACCTATGATGAGGACGGGTAGACGATGAAATCATGTGACTCCTGTGTTGTTGGGTTGGTGCTGCTTAAGTATCATGTATGCCAATGTTTTTGAAATTTTGTAGTTTCCAGTGTTGCGTTCTATAGTGTCGGTGACGGCGATTAGTGAGGCTTCTAGGCACCGTCGGTGTCTGAGGTCTGGTTTGGCGAGAACGAGTTGTGCCTCATTCCAGTTCATCAAATGCCCCGTGGAGTCTCTGTGGAGGACACAGGCGTACCTTACATCGTCTCTGTTAGAGGCATTTCGATGCTCATTCAGGCGGACTGCAAGATCTCTGCCTGTCTCGCCTACATATTTCTTGGGACAGAACCCACAGGGGATAGTGTAGACGCCTGCTGTAGAAGTTAGAGGTGTGGGGCTGCGTTTCGTAGTGAGGTCTTTTATAGATGATGTGTTTATGGTAGAAACGTTGATGTTACTCATAGCAAGTGCCCGGCGAGTATTCGTGGCAACATCGCCACATGGGAGTACTATGAACTGTTTATGGGGCTGTTTCATGGGCGGTTTGTTGAGGATAGCTTGTACCTTAAGTGTGCAATCTCAGGTGAAGGAAGATGGGAACTGAAGACGTGTAAAGGCTTGTGTTATGTAAGTGCATTCTTCTTCTAGAAAACAAGGGCTGGAGATGCGAAGAGCTCTCAAGAAGAAGCCAATGAGGACTCCTCTCTAAGTGCGGGTGTCTTGGTGTGAATAAAAGTGTATAAGATCGTCCTTGTTGGTAGGTTTTCTATACACTTTGAAGAGAAGTTTGTCACTGTCGGGAGATCTGCACAGTAGAACGTCGAGGAAAGGAAGTTTGCCATCATTTTCGAGTTCAAGTGTAAACTTTATTGATGGTTCAACTGCATTGATCTTGTTGAGAAGGGCCTGGATATTGAGACGTCTCAGATAGAAAACCAATATATCATCAACGTATCTTAGCCAGGTAACGGTGTTGGGAATGAGGCTGCTGAATTTCTCTGTCTCCAGGTTTTCCATGAAGAGGTTGGCAAGCACAGCACTGAGCGGGCTGCCCATTGCCATCCCAAAGCATTGTTTGTAACAGTTGTCCTGATACTTGAAGAAGTTGAAATTAACACAAAGTTCCACTAGATTGATGAAATCTAGAAGAGGTAAAGGGAGGTCGTGGTTTTCAGTGAGCCTCTGTCTCAGAATGTTGATTGCAGCGTCAGTAGGAACGTTGGTAAAGAGAGCTGTGACATCGAAGGAAGCCATGCTTTTGTTTTTGACATTCAGGTGTTTGAGGTGGGCTTGACTGATGGTGCCCAGAAGCGCTGAAAGGTATTTGGCAAGGTTGCCGGCTAGTCTGTGTGGTGCACTTCCTATGCCCGAAGTGATAGGCCGTAGTGGGATGCCAGGTTTGTGTGTCTTAGGAAGGCCATACAGGCGTGCTGGTTTCGGTTGACCTGGTAAAAGTTTAAGTAGTTTTTTGCCTTGTTCTGATTTTCGTAAGATGCTACGAGCCTTTTGAAGGAAGGTCTGGGTACTTTGAAGTAGCACTGATTCCGATAGAGGCTGGTTTGTGTTGGCATCGTTGAGAAGATTTAAGACTTTATTGTTGTAGTCGACAGTGTTGAGTAACACCACACCACCTCCTTATGACATTCTTATGACATTCCTCAGGTCACGTGCGTCACATCTCACTCTCCGCCTATATATATAATGTCTTTCTACCTCTGTATGTTAGAAGTGATCAAGGTCCCAGGACCGAAACGTTTTCTAATAAATATGTTATAGTGTTTGCTTACATGTCTTTCTAAACCAAGGTATACAAGTACATGTACAAGGTATACAAGTACATGTATGTACAAGGTATACAAGTACATGTATGTACAAGGTATACAAGTACATGTATAAGGTATACAAGTACATGTACAAGGTATACAAGTATATGTACAAGGTATACCAGTACATGTACAAGGTATACAAGTATATGTACAAGGTATACCAGTACATGTACAAGGTATACAAGCACATGTACAAGGTATACAAGTACATGTACAAGGTATACCAGTACATGTACAAGGTAAACAAGTACATGTACAAGGTATACAAGTACATGTACAAGGTATACAAGTACATGTACAAGGTATACAAGTACATGTACAAGGTATACAAGTACATGTACAAGGTATACAAGTACATGTACAAGGTATACAAGTACATGTACAAGGTATACAAGTACATGTACAAGGTATACAAGTACATGTACAAGGTATACAAGTACATGTACAAGGTATACAAGTACATGTACAAGGTATACAAGTACATGTACAAGGTATACAAGTACATGTACAAGGTATACAAGTACATGTACAAGGTATACAAGTACATGTACAAGGTATACAAGTACATGTACAAGGTACACAAGTACATGTACAAGGTATACAAGTACATGTACAAGGTATACAAGTACATGTACAAGGTATACAGATCATAGCTGACATCAGTGACATACTACTATATAGAAAGTCCCTTGTTATGCTGAGCATTTCCCGCAAATTAGGTCAGTTTTGTCCCAGGATGTGACCCACACCAGTCCACTAACACCCAGGATGTGACCCACACCAGTCCACTAACACCCAGGATGTGACCCACACCAGTCCACTAACACCCAGGATGTGACCCACACCAGTCCACTAACACCCAGGATGTGACCCACACCAGTCCACTAACACCCAGGATGTGACCCACACCAGTCCACTAACACCCAGGATGTGACCCACACCAGTCCACTAACACCCACGATGTGACCCACACCAGTCCACTAACACCCACGATGTGAACCACACCAGTCCACTAACACCCAGGATGTGACCCACACCAGTCCACTAACACCCAGGATGTGAACCACACCAGTCCACTAACACCCAGGATGTGACCCACACCAGTCCACTAACACCCAGGATGTGAACCACACCAGTCCACTAACACCCAGGATGTGACCCACACCAGTCCACTAACACCCAGGATGTGAACCACACCAGTCCACTAACACCCAGGATGTGACCCACACCAGTCCACTAACACCCAGGATGTGACCCACACTAGTCAACTAACACCCAGGATGTGACCCACACCAGTCCACTAACACCCAGGATGTGACCCACACTAGTCAACTAACACCCAGGTACCTGTTTTACTGATGGGTGTACAGGGACAGTAGGTGTCTTATGGAAACACCTAATATTTTCCAGCCATACAGGGGATTGATTCCCAGACCTCAGTATGTAAGCTAGCAATGGGGTTGGCTCTCTCTTCAACAACAAGAGGAGCTGCGTCAGATAAATGCTTGCTAGTTTTTACACATATTTCCACTGTATCTGATTATAATGTTAGGTAAGGTCTGTCAGGAAATAGGAGAAGTATTTCCTGATGTGAGTATAAGTCCAATGATGACCTACAGCTGGAGCTTTTGGTCATCTGACCGAGGCCTTCTACTGGCTTACCACTCAACTTTTTAAAAATTCAAGTTATGATTATAACCATTAAGTATCATTATAATTATGTACATATTATAATGGTACCAACAGTTACATTGGTGTGAGGCAGAAATGTTAACGCAATGTACGTGTAGTGTGTGAATAATATGCAGAGAATGTGGATTAGGTGTGTGCTTACCGAAAGTATAATTCAGAGGGTAAAGGAGTTGAGGTGGTTTGGGCATTTCAAGAGGATGGAGAGCATATAAATCTTGGGGTCGGGGTCATCCCAGAAATGGTTGGAGGGAGGGGGTAAAGGTTTTGAGAGCTAAGGGCTTGAACATCTATCAGGCTTGCATGTACTAACCTATATGTGATTGCAGGGGTCAAGTTAGCTCCTGGACCTGCCTCTTCACTGGTCACTACTATGTCCACTCTCTCCTGCCTTCAAGAGCCTTATCACTACTCTTTAAACCTATGTATGGATCCTGCCTCTACCACTTTACTCTACAAGATTGTTCCTCTTCCTGATAATTCTAAGGCTGAAGAAATACTTCCCAACATCCCTGTGAATCTAAATTTTCAACTTCCACCTGTGTCCTCTTAGTCCTATTTCCCATTTCAGAAACATTCTGTCCCTTGATGATTTCCCTTAACCTCTCCTTGTAGGACATACCCCTTAGCTCCGGGACTAGTCTTGTTCCAAACCTTTGTATGGTCTTCAGTTTCTTGACATGCTTGACCATGTGTGTGTTCCAGACTAGTGCTGCATACTCCAATATGAGCCTGATATGGTAGATCAAGAGTGAGAGGAAGCAAGTGATCCTCAAGACGTGACGTGCTGTTGGAGTGCAAGCCAGGTAACAAGATTTGGTCATTTCATGTAACAATATTCAGGTCATTACTTGACTTGTGCCTCACTTTTTGTTTTATTATGTACAAGCAGGTTCTGCTTATACAGAAACCTAGGCTCTGGGCTACTGTAGAGTCCTGCTTATACAGCAGGTTAGGTTCTGGGCTACTTTAGGGTCCTGCTTATACAGCAGGTTAGGTTCTGGGCTACTGTAGGGCCCCACTTATACATCAGGTTAGGTTCTGGGCTACTGTAGGACCCCACTTATACATCAGGTTAGGTTCTGGGCTACTGTAGGGCCCCACTTATACATCAGGTTAGGTTCTGGGCTACTGTAGGGCCCCACTTATACATCAGGTTAGGTTCTGGGCTACTGTAGGGCCCCACTTATACATCAGGTTAGGTTCTGGGCTACTGTAGGGCCCCACTTATACATCAGGTTAGGTTCTGGGCTACTGTAGGGCCCCACTTATACATCAGGTTAGGTTCTGGGCTACTGTAGGGCCCCACTTATACATCAGGTTAGGTTCTGGGCTACTGTAGGGCCCCACTTATACATCAGGTTAGGTTCTGGGCTACTGTAGGGCCCCACTTATACATCAGGTTAGGTTCTGGGCTACTGTAGGGCCCCACTTATACATCAGGTTAGGTTCTGGGCTACTGTAGGGCCCCACTTATACATCAGGTTAGGTTCTGGGCTACTGTAGGGCCCCACTTATACATCAGGTTAGGTTCTGGGCTACTGTAGGGCCCCACTTATACATCAGGTTAGGTTCTGGGCTACTGTAGGGCCCCACTTATACATCAGGTTAGGTTCTGGGCTACTGCTGTAAAGCAGGTATCACTGTGAAGTGAGAGAGAGCTTATTTTCCACTTTCATATGCATATGAAACCCTGATAACATGTTTATACTATCATATATTAAGTGAGCAATAAAACTAGGCCTACAAAATAGGTAAACAGTACACACATTACTTATCTTAAAATATTTTCATTCTTATCTTATAGTGAGCGGTGAATATATTTATTGTAGGAAGTCTATATAAATGATTAATGGCTATAATTGAAAACTGCTCTAATGCGAAGCTCTGTAAAGTCAAGTGCTGGAAAGCTAAGCCCCTCAGGGAAGGTTCCTTGATGTTGGTGAGGGGCTCTTGATTTAGGGAATTGGATCTGTGCTCTAGTTCCCCGAATTAAGCCTGAATGCCTTCCACATCCACCCCAGGCACTGTATAACCCTACAGGTTTAGCACTCCCCCCTTGATTATAATAATAATAATAATGGAAAGCTAAGCACTATAAAGTGAATCGCTGTACAACAAAGCACTGTAAATTGAAGTGCTGTACAGCAAAGCCCCTCAAGGAAGGTTCCTTGATGTTGGTGAGGGGCTCTTGATCTAGGGAATTGGATTTGTGCTCCAGTTCCCTGAATTAAGCCTGAATGCCTTCCATCCCCCCAGGCGCTGTATAATCCTCCGGGTTTAGCGCTTCCCCTTGATTATAATAATAATAATGTACAGCAAAGCACTGTAAAGAGAAATACTATAAAGTGAAGCACTGTAAATTCAGCCAGCCTGTACCTTGTGTGTTATAATAAATAATAAAGATCCCGGGACCAAATTATGTTCTAGAGTTTGTTCACGTCTCTTGGAACCATAACCCCTATGGGTTTAGTGCCCCTCCATGAATGTAGCAATAAAATTAGGGCACGATAAAGCTACAGTGGAACCTCAAATATCAAACTTTCTTTGATCCAGAAGGCTGTTTGAGTACCTTTACTGAATGAATTTATTCCCATCAGGAATAATGTAAATTAGGTTAGTCCATTTCAGACCCTCAAAAATACACTTATAAAAGCACTTACAAAAATACACTTACATAATTGGTTGAGTTGGGAGCAGTTCGATTTTTGAGGTTCCACTGTACTATCCCCTCAAGGAAGGTTCCTTGATGTTGGTGAGGGGCTCTTGATTTAGGGAATTGGATCTGTGCTTCAGTTCCCCGAATTAAGCCTGAATGCCTTCCACATCCCCCCCCCCAGGCGCTGTATAATCCTCCGGGTTTAGCGCTTCCTCCTTGATTATAATAATAATAATAATCCACTGTATTATACTAATTCCCAGCACTGTATGACCCTTGGAGGTTTAGTGCTTCATTCTGATTATAATAATTCTAGTGAACTAACCAGTGTTACAGTTCTCTTGTACACTGTACTATATTTTATAGCAATATAGCTGTTAGTTTGGTAAGAAGGCTACAAGGCTTGTTCACTGGGTCAGACTGTAGCTCCTGGTACCAGTCACTCTCCATCTTTACAATAATACTGTATAATACTGCTGTACAAATTTGATTACCAAGTCATATGTTGCTACCTCTTAAGTTAATTTACAACAAATATTATGGGACCAGGAGCTGCAAATCAACCTCTGTACCCATACATGTAGCATTACAAAATATGTGGAAGCTCTCAATTCAAGTTGTAGTCCAGCTCCTGGGCCTGCTCAGTCGCTGGTCTGGAAAGCAAGATGCAGTGGGCGTTCCTTCTCAGGATGGTCATGCTGACGCTCTGGAAGAGACTCTGGTGGCTTCCATGAGCTGGAATCCTGCTCCTTGAGGAACCCTTCTCCTTGAGGAACCTTGTTCCTTGATTAACACTGGTCCTTGAAGGAACCCTGCTCCTTGAGGGAACCTTGCTCCTTGAGCAAACCCTTCTACTTGCAGGAACCCTGCTCCTCGAGGGAACCCTGCTCCTTGAGGAACCCTGCTCCTTGAGGAACCCTGCTCCTTGAGGAACCCTGCTCCTTGAGGAACCCTGCTCCTTGAGGAACCCTGCTTCTTGAGGAACCCTGCTCCTTGAGGAACCTAGCTCCTTGATTAACACTGGACCTTGAAGGAACCCTGCTCCTTGAGGAACTCTGCTTCTTAAGGAACCCTGCTCCTTGAGGAACCCTGTTCCTTGAGGAACCCTGTTCCTTGAGGAACCCTGTTCCTTGAGGAACCCTGCTCCTTGAGGAACCCTGCTCCTTGAGGAACCCTGCTCCTTGAGGAACCCTGTTCCTTGAGGAACCCTGCTCCTTGAGGAACCCTGCTCCTTGAGGAACCCTGCTCCTTCAGGAACCCTGCTCCTTCAGGAATCCTGCTCCTTTAGGAACCCTGCTCCTTGAGGAACCCTGCTCTTTGAGCAACCTAGCACCTTGATTAACACTGACCCTTGAGGGAACCCTGCTCCTTGAGGAACCCTGCTCCTTGAGGAACCCTGGTTCATGAGGAACCCTGCTCCTTGAGGAACCCTGCTCCTTGAGGAACCCTGCTCCTTGAGGGAACCCTGCTCCTTGAGGAACCCTGTTCCTTGAGGAACCCTGTTCCTTGAGGAACCCTGATCCTTGAGGAACCCTGATCCTAGAGGAACCCTGCCCCTTGAGGAACCCTGATCCTTGAGGAACCCTGCTCCTTGAGGAACCCTGGTTCTTGAGGAACCCTGATCCTTGAGGAACCCTGATAATTGAGGAACCCTGATCCTTGAGGAACCCTGATCCTTGAAAGAACCCTGCTCCTTGAGGAACCCTGCTCCTTGAGGAACCCTGCTCCTTGAGGAACCCTGCTCCTTGAGGAACCCTGCTCCTTGAGGAACCCTGCTCTTTGAGGAACTTGCTCCTTGATTAACACTGGCCCATGAGGGAACCCTGCTCCCTGAGGAACCCTGCTCCTTCAGGAACCCTGCTTCTTGAGGAACCCTGCTCCTTGAGGAACCCTGCTCCTTGAGGAACCCTGCTCCTTGAGGGAACCCTGCTCCTTGAGGAACCCTGTTCCTTGAGGAACCCTGTTCCTTGATGAACCCTGATCCTTGAGGAACCCTGATCCTAGAGGAACCCTGTCCCTTGAGGAACCCTGATCCTTGAAACCCTGCTCCTTGAGGAACCCTGCTCCTTGAGGGAGCCCTGCACCTTGAGGGAGCCCTGCACCTTGAGGGAACCCTGCTCCTTGAGGAACCCTGCTCCTTGAGGAACCCTGCTCCTTGAGGGAACCCTGCTCCTTGAGGGAACCCTGCTCCTTGAGGAACCCTGCACCTTGAGGAACCCTGCTCCTTGAGGGAACCCTGCTCCTTGAGGGAACCCTGCTCCTTGAGGGAACCCTGCTCCTTGAGGGAACCCTGCTCCTTGAGGGAACCCTGCACCTTGAGGGAACCCTTCTCCTTGAGGAACCCTGCACCTTGAGGAACCCTGCTCCTTGAGGGACCCTGCTCCTTGAGGAACCCTGCTCCTTGAGGGAACCCTGCTCCTTGAGGGACCCTGCTCCTTGAGGAACCCTGCTCCTTGAGGGAGCCCTGCACCTTGAGGAACCCTGCTCCTTGAGGAACCCTGCTCCTTGAGGGAGCCCTGCACCTTGAGGGAACCCTGCTCCTTGAGGAACCCTGTCCCTTGAGGAACCCTGATCCTTGAGGAACCCTGATTCTTGAGGAACCCTGCTCCTTGAGGAACCCTGCTCCTTGAGGAACCCTGCTCCTTGACGGAACCCTGCTCCTTGAGGAACCCTGTTCCTTGAGGAACCCTGCTCCTTGAGGGAGCCCTGCACCTTGAGGAACCCTGCTCCTTGAGGAACCCTGCTCCTTGAGGGAGCCCTGCACCTTGAGGGAACCCTGCTCCTTGAGGAACCCTGCTCCTTGAGGGAACCCTGCTCCTTGAACCCTGCTCCATGAGGGAACCCTGCTCCTTGAGGGAACCCTGCTCCTTGAGGGAGCCCTGCTCCTTGAGGAACTCTGCTCCTTGAGGAACCCTGCTCCTTGAGGGAAACCTGCTCCTTCAGGAACCCTGCTCCTTGAACCCTGCTCCTTGAGGAACTCTGCTCCTTGAGGAACCCTGCTCCTTGAACTCTGCTCCTTGAGGAACTCTGCTCCTTGAGGAACCCTGCTCCTTGAGGGAACCCTGCTCCTTGAGGAACCCTGCTCCTTGAACCCTGCTCCTTGAACCCGGCTCCTTGATAAACCTTGATCCTTGAGGGAACCCTGCTCCTTGAGGAACCCTGCTCCTTGAACCCTGCTCCTTGAACCGGGCTCCTTGATGAACCCTGCTCCTTGAGGAAACCCTGCTCCTTGAGGAACCCTGCTCCTTGAACCCTGCTCCTTGAGGAACCCTGCTCCTTGAGGGAACCCTGCTCCTTGAAGGAACCCTGCTCCTTGAGGAACCCTGCTCCTTGAGGGAACCCTGATCCTTGAGGAACACTGCTCCTTGAGGGATCCCTGCTCCTTGAACCCTGCTCCTTGAGGGAACCCTGCTCCTTGAGGGAACCCTGCTCCTTGAACCCTGCTCCATGAGGAACCCTGCTCCTTGAGGGAACCCTGCTCCTTGAGGAACACTGCTCCTTGAGGGAATCCTGCTCCTTGAGGAACCCTGCTCCTTGAGGAACCCTGCTCATTGAGGAACCCTGCTCCTTGAGGGAACCCTGCTCCTTGAGGAACTCTGCTCTTTGAGGGAACCCTGCTCCTTGAGGAACCCTGCTCCTTGAGGAACCCTGCTCATTGAGGGAACCCTGCTCCTTAAGGGAACCCTGCTCCTTGAAGGAACCCTGCTCCTTGAGGAACCCTGTTTCTTGAGGAACCCTGCTCCTTGAGGAACCCTGGTCCTTGAACCCTGCTCCTTGAACCCTGATCCTTGAACCCTGCTCCTTGATGAACCTTCATCCTTGAGGAACCCTGCTCCTTAAGGGAACCCTGCTCCTTGAGGAACCCTGCTCCTTCAGGGAACCCTGCTCCTTCAGGGAACCCTGCTCCTTCAGGGAGCAGGGTTCCTCAAGGAGCAGGGTGCTCCCTCAAGGAGCAGGGTTCCTCAAGGAGCAGGGTTCCTCAAGGAGCAGGGTGCTCCTTGAGGAACCCTGCTCCTTGAAGAACCCTGCTCCTTGAACCCTGCTCCTTGAACCCTACTCCTTGAACCCTGCTCCTTGATGAACCTCGATTCTTGAGGAACCCTGCTCCTTGAGGAACCCTGCTCCTTGAGGGAACCCTGCTACTTGAGGAGCTCTGCTCCTTGAACCCTGCTCCTTGAGGAACCCTGCTCCTTGAGGGAACCCTACTCCTTGAGGAGCTCTGCTCCTTGAACCCTGCTCCTTGAGGAGCCCTACTAGTTGAGGGAACCCTGCTCCTTGAGGAACCCTGCTCCTTGAGGGAACCCTGCTCCTTGATAGAACCCTGCTCCTTGAGGAACCCTGCTCCTTGAGGAACCCTGCTGAGGAACCCTTGATCCTTGAAGAAACCCTGCTCCTTGAGGAACCCTGCTCCCTGATCCCTGCTCCTTGAACCCTGCTCCTTGAGGGAACCCTGCTCCTTGAGCTCTGTTCCTTGGGGAACCCTGCTCCTTGATAGAACCCTGCTCCTTGAGGAACCCTGCTCCTTGAGGAACCCTGCTGAGGAACCCTTGATCCTTGAAGAAACCCTGCTCCTTGAGGAACCCTGCTCCCTGATCCCTGCTCCTTGAACCCTGCTCCTTGAGCTCTGTTCCTTGGGGAACCCTGCTCCTTGAGGAACCCTGTTTCTTGAGGAACCCTGCTCCTTGAAGAACCCTGCTCCTTGAGGGAACCCTCCTCCTTGAGGAACCCTGCTCCTTGAACCCTACTGCTTGATGGAACCCTGCTCCTTGAACCCTGCTCATTGAGGAACCCTGCTCCTTGAGGAACCCTGCTCCTTGAGGAACCCTGCTCCTTGAGGAACCCTGCTCCTTGAGGAACCCTGCTCCTTGAGGAGTTCTGCTCCTTGAGGAACCCTGCTCCTTGAGGGATCCGTGCTCCTTGAGGGAACCCTGCTCCTTGAGGAACCCTGCTCCTTGAACCCTGCTCCTTGAGGGATCCGTGCTCCTTGAGGAACCCTGCTCCTTGAGGAACCCTGTTCCTTGAGGAACTCTGCTCCTTGAACCTTGCTCCTTGAGTAACCCTGCTCCTTGAGGAACCCTGCTCCTTGAGGAACCCTGCTCCTTGAGGAACCCTGCTCCTTGAGTAACCCTGCTCCTTGAGGAACCCTGCTCCTTGAGGAACCCTGCTCCTTGAGGAACCCTGCTCCTTGAGGAACCCTGCTCCTTGAGGAACCCTGCTCCTTGAGGAACCCTGCTCCTTGAGGGAACCCTGCTCCTTGAGGAACCCTGCTCCTTGAGGAACCCTGCTCCTTGAGGAACCCTGCTCCTTGAGGAACCCTGCTCCTTGAGGAACCCTGCTCCTTGAGGGAACCCTGCTCCTTGAGGAACCCTGATCCATGAGGGAACCCTGCTCCTTGAGGAACCCTGCTCCTTGAGGAACCCTGCTCCTTGAGGAACCCTGCCCCTTGAGGGAACCCTGCTCCTTGAGGAACCCTGCTTCTTGAGGAACCCTGCTCCTTGAGGAACCCTGCTCCTTGAGGAACCCTGCTCCTTGAGGGAACCCTGCTCCTTGAGGAATCCTGCTCCTTGAGGGAACCCTGCACCTTGAACCCTGCTCCTTGAGAAACCCTGCTTCTTGAGGAACCCTGCTGCTTGAGGGAACTCTGCTCCTTGAGGGAACCCTGCTCCTTGAGGGAACCCTGCTCCTTGAGGAACCCTGCTCCTTGAACCCTGCTCCTTGAGGAACCCTGATCCTGCTCCTTGAGGGAACCCTGCTCCTTGAGGAACCCTGCTCCTTGAGGAACCCTGCCCCTTGAGGAACCCTGCTCCTTGAGGAACCCTGATCCTTAAGGAACCCTGATCCTTGAGGAACCCTGCCCCTTAAGGAACCCTGATCCTTGAGGAACCCTGCTTCCTGAGGAACCCTGATCCTTGAGGAACCCTGCTCCTTGAGGAACCCTGCTCCTTGAGGAACCCTGCTCCTTGAGGAACCCTGATCCTTGAGGAACCCTGATCCTTGAGGAACCCTGCTCCTTGAGGAACCCTGATCCTTGAGGAACCCTGATCCTTGAGGAACCCTGCCCCTTGAGGAACCCTGATCCTTGAGGAACCCTGATCCTTGAGGGACCCCTGCTCCTTGAGGAACCCTGATCCTTGAAGAACCCTGCTACTTGAGGAACCCTGCTCCTTGAGGAACCCTGCTCCTTGAGGAACCCTGCTCCTTGAGGAACCCTGCTCCTTGAGGAACCCTGCTCCTTGAGGAACCCTGCTCCTTGAGGAACCCTGCTCCTTGAGGAACCCTGCTCCTTGAGGAACCCTGCTCCTTGAGGAACCCTGATCCTTGAGGAACCCTGATCCTTGAGGAACCCTGATCCTTGAGGAACCCTGCTCCTTGAGGAACCCTGATCCTTGAGGAACCCTGCTCCTTGAGGAACCCTGCCCCTTGAGGAACCCTGATCCTTGAGGAACCCTGCTCCTTGAGGAACCCTGATCCTTGAGGAACCCTGCTCCTTGAGGAACCCTGATCCTTGAGGAACCCTGCTCCTTGAGGAACGCTGAACCTTGAGGAACCCTACTCCTTGAGGAACCCTGCTCCTTGAGGAACCCTGCTCCTTGAGGAACCCTGATCCTTGAGGAACCCTGATCCTTGAGGAACCCTGATCCTTGAGGAACCCTGCTCCTTGAGGAACCCTGCTCCTTGAGGAACCCTGCTCCTTGAGGAACCCTGCCCCTTGAGGAACCCTGCTCCTTGAGGAACCCTGCTCCTTGAGGAACCCTGATCCTTGAGGAACCCTGCTCCTTGAGGAACCCTGCTCCTTGAGGAACCCTGATCCTTGAGGAACCCTGCTCCTTGAGGAACCCTGATCCTTGAGGAACCCTGATCCTTGAGGAACCCTGATCCTTGAGGAACCCTGCTCCTTGAGGAACCCTGATCCTTGAGGAACCCTGATCCTTGAGGAACCCTGATCCTTGAGGAACCCTGATCCTTGAGGAACCCTGCTCCTTGAGGAACCCTGCTCCTTGAGGGACCCTGATCCTTGAGGAACCCTGCTCCTTGAGGGACCCTGATCCCCTTGAGGAACCCTGATCCTTGGGGAACCCTGCTCCTTGAGGAACCCTGATCCTTGAGGAACCCTGATCCTTGAGGAACCCTGCTCCCTGAGGAACCCTGATCCTTGAGGAACCCTGATCCTTGAGGAACCCTGATCCTTGAGGAACCCTGCTCCTTGAGGAACCCTGATCCTTGAGGAACCCTGATCCTTGAGGAACCCTGCTCCTTGAGGAACCCTGCTCCTTGAGGAACCCTGCTCCTTGAGGAACCCTGATCCTTGAGGAACCCTGATCCTTGAGGAACCCTGCTCCTTGAGGAACCCTGCTCCTTGAGGAACCCTGCTCCTTGAGGAACCCTGCTCCTTGAGGAACCCTGATCCTTGAGGAACCCTGCTCCTTGAGGAACCCTGCTCCTTGAGGAACCCTGCTCCTTGAGGAACCCTGCCCCTTGAGGAACCCTGATCCTTGAGGAACCCTGATCCTTGAGGAACCCTGCCCCTTGAGGAACCCTGATCCTTGAGGAACCCTGATCCTTGAGGAACCCTGCTCCTTGAGGAACCCTGATCCTTGAGGAACCCTGATCCTTGAGGAACCCTGATCCTTGAGGAACCCTGATCCTTGAGGAACCCTGATCCTTGAGGAACTCTGCCCCTTGAGGAACCCTTCCTTGAGGAACCCTGCTCCTTGAGGAACCCTGAGGAACCCTGATCTTGAGGAACCCTGATCCTTGAGGAACCCTGATCCTTGAGGAACCCTGCTCCTTGAGGAACCCTGCTCCTTGAGGAACCCTGCTCCTTGAGGAACCCTGATCCTTGAGGAACCCTGCTCCTTGAGGAACCCTGCTCCTTGAGGAACCCTGCTCCTTGAGGAACCCTGCTCCTTGAGGAACCCTGATCCTTGAGGAACCCTGCTCCTTGAGGAACCCTGCTCCTTGAGGAACCCTGCTCCTTGAGGAACCCTGCTCCTTGAGGAACCCTGCTCCTTGAGGAACCCTGATCCTTGAGGAACCCTGCTCCTTGAGGAACCCTGCTCCTTGAGGAACCCTGCCCCTTGAGGAACCCTGCTCCTTGAGGAACCCTGCTCCTTGAGGAACCCTGATCCTTGAGGAACCCTGATCCTTGAGGAACCCTGCTCCTTGAGGAACCCTGCTCCTTGAGGAACCCTGCTCCTTGAGGAACCCTGCTCCTTGAGGAACCCTGCTCCTTGAGGAACCCTGCTCCTTGAGGAACCCTGATCCTTGAGGAACCCTGCTCCTTGAGGAACTTTGCCCCTTGAGGAAACCTGATCCTTGAGGAACCCTGATCCTTGAGGAACCCTGCTCCTTGAGGAACCCTGCTCCTTCAGGAACCCTGATCCTTGAGGAACCCTGATCCTTGAGGAACCCTGCTCCTTGAGGAACCCTGCTCCTTGAGGAACCCTGATCCTTGAGGAACCCTGCTCCTTGAGGAACCCTGCCCCTTGAGGAACCGTGCCCCTTGAGGAACCCTGATCCTTGAGGAACCCTGATCCTTGAGGAACCCTGCTCCTTGAGGAACCCTGATCCTTGAGGAACCCTGCTCCTTGAGGAACCCTGCCCCTTGAGGAACCCTGATCCTTGAGGAACCCTGCTCCTTGAGGAACCCTGCTCCTTGAGGAACCCTGCTCCTTGAGGAACCCTGCTCCTTGAGGAACCCTGCTCCTTGAGGAACCCTGCCCCTTGAGGAACCCTGATCCTTGAGGAACCCTGCTCCTTGAGGAACCCTGCTCCTTGAGGAACCCTGCTCCTTGAGGAACCCTGCTCCTTGAGGAACCCTGCCCCTTGAGGAACCATGCTCCTTGAGGAACCCTGCTCCTTGAGGAACCCTGCTCCTTGAGGAACCCTGATCCTTGAGGAACCCTGATCCTTGAGGAACCCTGATCCTTGAGGAACCCTGATCCTTGAGGAACCCTGCTCCTTGAGGAACCCTGCTCCTTGAGGAACCCTGATCCTTGAGGAACCCTGCTCCTTGAGGAACCCTGCCCCTTGAGGAACCTTGAGGAACCCTGCCCCTTGAGGAACCCTGATCCTTGAGGAACCCTGCTCCTTGAGGAACCCTGATCCTTGAGGAACCCTGATCCTTGAGGAACCCTGCTCCTTGAGGAACCCTGCTCCTTGAGGAACCCTGATCCTTGAGGAACCCTGATCCTTGAGGAACCCTGATCCTTGAGGAACCCTGCTCCTTGAGGAACCCTGCCCCTTGAGGAACCCTGATCCTTGAGGAACCCTGATCCTTGAGGAACCCTGATCCTTTAGGAACCCTGATCCTTGAGGAACTCTGATCCTTGAGGAACCCTGATCCTTGAGGAACCCTGATCCTTGAGGAACCCTGCTCCCTGAGGAACCCTGATCCTTGAGGAACCCTGATCCTTGAGGAACCCTGATCCTTGAGGAACCCTGCTCCTTGAGGAACCCTGCCCCTTGAGGAACCCTGCTCCTTGAGGAACCCTGCTCCTTGAGGAACCCTGCTCCTTGAGGAACCCTGCTCCTTGAGGAACCCTGATCCTTGAGGAACCCTGCTCCTTGAGGAACCCTGATCCTTGAGGAACCCTGATCCTTGAGGAACCCTGATCCTTGAGGAACCCTGATCCTTGAGGAACCCTGATCCTTGAGGAACCCTGATCCTTGAGGAACCCTGATCCTTGAGGAACCCTGATCCTTGAGGAACCCTGATCCTTGAGGAACCCTGATCCTTGAGGAACCCTGATCCTTGAGGAACCCTGCCTCTTGAGGAACCCTGATCCTTGAGGAACCCTGATCCTTGAGGGACCCTGATCCTTGAGGAACCCTGATCCTTGAGGGACCCTGATCCTTGAGGAACCCTGCTCCTTGAGGAACCCTGATCCTTGAGGAACCCTGATCCTTGAGGAACCCTGCTCCTTGAGGAACCCTGATCCTTGAGGAACCCTGCTCCTTGAGGAACCCTGCTCCTTGAGGAACCCTGATCCTTGAGGAACCCTGCTCCTTGAGGAACCCTGCTCCTTGAGGAACCCTGATCCTTGAGGAACCCTGCTCCCTGAGGAACCCTGCTCCTTGAGGAACCCTGATCCTTGAGGAACCCTGATCCTTGAGGAACCCTGATCCTTGAGGAACCCTGCTCCTTGAGGAACCCTGCTCCTTGAGGAACCCTGCTTCTTGAGGAACCCTGCTCCTTGAGGAACCCTGATCCTTGAGGAACCCTGCTCCTTGAGGAACCCTGCTCCTTGAGGAACCCTGCTCCTTGAGGAACCCTGCTCCTTGAGGAACCCTGCTCCTTGAGGAACCCTGCTCCTTGAGGAACCCTGATCCTTGAGGAACCCTGCTCCTTGAGGAACCCTGCTCCTTGAGGAACCCTGATCCTTGAGGAACCCTGATCCTTGAGGAACCCTGATCCTTGAGGAACCCTGATCCTTGAGGAACCCTGCTCCTTGAGGAACCCTGATCCTTGAGGAACCCTGCTCCTTGAGGAACCCTGATCCTTGAGGAACCCTGATCCTTGAGGAACCCTGATCCTTGAGGAACCCTGATCCTTGAGGAACCCTGATCCTTGAGGAACCCTGATCCTTGAGGAACCCTGCTCCTTGAGGAACCCTGATCCTTGAGGAACCCTGATCCTTGAGGAACCCTGATCCTTGAGGAACCCTGATCCTTGAGGAACCCTGATCCTTGAGGAACCCTGATCCTTGAGGAACCCTGCTCCTTGAGGAACCCTGCTCCTTGAGGAACCCTGATCCTTGAGGAACCCTGCTCCTTGAGGAACCCTGATCCTTGAGGAACCCTGATCCTTGAGGAACCCTGATCCTTGAGGAACCCTGATCCTTGAGGAACCCTGATCCTTGAGGAACCCTGATCCTTGAGGAACCCTGATCCTTGAGGAACCCTGCTCCTTGAGGAACCCTGATCCTTGAGGAACCCTGCTCCTTGAGGAACCCTGATCCTTGAGGAACCCTGATCCTTGAGGAACCCTGATCCTTGAGGAACCCTGATCCTTGAGGAACCCTGATCCTTGAGGAACCCTGATCCTTGAGGAACCCTGATCCTTGAGGAACCCTGATCCTTGAGGAACCCTGCTCCTTGAGGAACCCTGCTCTTTGAGGAACCCTGCCCCTTGAGGAACCCTGATCCTTGAGGAACCCTGCTCCTTGAGGAACCCTGCTCCTTGAGGAACCCTGCCCCTTGAGGAACCCTGCCCCTTGAGGGAACTGACATAGTTCACTTTATTATGTCTAGCTTGCCCAATGCGCCTAATATTTTTTTGACTGTCATTACCCGTCAAGTTCGGATTTTGCATTTACCCATATACCCGATTTAATAATAATAATAATAATTATTTTAATAATAATAATAATAATAATAATAATAATAATATATCAATAATGTTAAAGATAATAATTACTGACAATGACAGTAATAATAATAATAATAATAATAATAATAATAATAATAATAATAATAATAATAATAATAATAATAATAATAATAATAATAATAATAATAATGGTAACGATAATTATGACAATAATGAAAAATTAAGGAAAAAGATAATAATAATAATGATTAATCAAACAAAAATAATAATAATAATAAGGATAATGATTATAATAATGATAATAATAATAATAATAATAATAATAATAATAATAATAATAATGGTAATAATAATAATAATAATAGTAATAACAATAATAATAATAGTAATAATAGTAATAATAATAAATGTGTTCGTTGTGCTCATAATATTACTTCATATACGATATATTTAACAGATATTCGGAGACCTACATTTTACAAAAACCAAAAACATATCCCAACTGTGTCATTTCCAATATAAGACACGTGAAATAAATCCATATACCACATTTTCTCTTAAAACACTAAGAAAATAAATTAAAAAAACCTGACGACTAAAATCCGCTACAAAACCCGGGTTTAAAAACCTTTGTTTACATTTTATTTATCAGTGCTTTTCGAAAAAATATTTATTTCTACGGGTTTTAAGCTTAAAAATGGAGGTTTTGAGGCGTTTTTAGAGGGAAATAATGGAGGTTCCAGTGAGGGTTGTAGCCAGGGTAAGTAATGGTTAATGGGGTAATGGGTTAGTGGGTTTTTTGGGGTTTAAAATACCATGAGTTGTGAGGTTCACTTCAGAAGCGACCAGAGTATTTAACCCCATTAGTGGCTCTAATGTTGTTGAATGGTGGCTCTAATGTTGTTGAATGGTGGCTCTAATGTTGATGAATGGTGGCTCTAATGTTGGTGAATGGTGGCTCTAATGTTGATGAATGGTGGCTCTAATGTTGGTGAATGGTGGCTCTAATGTTGGTGAATGGTGGCTCTAATGTTGATGAATGGTGGCTCTAATGTTGGTGAATGGTGGCTCTAATGTTGGTGAATGGTGGCTCTAATGTTGGTGAATGGTGGCTCTAATGTTGGTGAATGGTGGCTCTAATGTTGGTGAATGGTGGCTCTAATGTTGATGAATGGTGGCTCTAATGTTGATGAATGGTGGCTCTAATGTTGGTGAATGGTGGCTCTAATGTTGGTGAATGGTGGCTCTAATGTTGATGAATGGTGGCTCTAATGTTGATGAATGGTGGCTCTAATGTTGGTGAATGGTGGCTCTAATGTTGGTGAATGGTGGCTCTAATGTTGGTGAATGGTGGCTCTAATGTTGATGAATGGTGGCTCTAATGTTGGTGAATGGTGGCTCTAATGTTGGTGAATGGTGGCTCTAATGTTGATGAATGGTGGCTCTAATGTTGATAAATGTTGGCGCTAATGTTGGTGAATGGTGGCTCTAATGAATGGTGGCTCTAAATGTTGGTGAATGGTGGCTCTAATGTTGGTGAATGGTGGCTCTAATGTTGGTGAATGGTGGCTCTAATGTTGGTGAATGGTGGCTCTAATGTTGGTGAATGGTGGCTCTAATGTTGGTGAATGGTGGCTCTAATGTTGGTGAATGGTGGCTCTAATGTTGGTGAATGGTGGCTCTAATGTTGGTGAATGGTGGCTCTAATGTTGGTGAATGGTGGCTCTAATGTTGGTGAATGGTGGCTCTAATGTTGGTGAATGGTGGCTCTAATGTTGGTGAATGGTGGCTCTAATGTTGATGAATGGTGGCTCTAATGTTGATGAATGGTGGCTCTAATGTTGGTGAATGGTGGCTCTAATGTTGATGAATGGTGGCTCTAATGTTGGTGAATGGTGGCTCTAATGTTGGTGAATGGTGGCTCTAATGTTGGTGAATGGTGGCTCTAATGTTGGTGAATGGTGGCTCTAATGTTGGTGAATGGTGGCTCTAATGTTGATGAATGGTGGCTCTAATGTTGGTGAATGGTGGCTCTAATGTTGGTGAATGGTGGCTCTAATGTTGGTGAATGGTGGCTCTAATGTTGGTGAATGGTGGATCTAATGTTGATGAATTGTGGCTCTAATGGTGGCTCTAATGTTGGTGAATGGTGGCTCTAATGTTGGTGAATGGTGGCTCTAATGTTGGTGAATGGTGGCTCTAATGTTGGTGAATGGTGGCTCTAATGTTGGTGAATGGTGGCTCTAATGTTGATGAATGGTGGCTCTAATGTTGGTGAATGGTGGCTCTAATGTTGGTGAATGGTGGCTCTAATGTTGGTGAATGGTGGCTCTAATGTTGGTGAATGGTGGCTCTAATGTTGGTGAATGGTGGCTCTAATGTTGGTGAATGGTGGCTCTAATGTTGGTGAATGGTGGCTCTAATGTTGGTGAATGGTGGCTCTAATGTTGATGAATGGTGGCTCTAATGTTGGTGAATGGTGGCTCTAATGTTGGTGAATGGTTGCTCTAATGTTGGTGAATGGTGGCTCTGATGTTGGTGAATGGTGGCTCTAATGTTGGTGAATGGTGGCTCTAATGTTATTGAATGGTGGCTCTAATGTTGATGAATGGTGGCTCTAATGTTGGTGAATGGTGGCTCTAATGTTGGTGAATGGTGGCTCTAATGTTGGTGAATGGTGGCTCTAATGTTGGTGAATGGTGGCTCTAATGTTGGTGAATGGTGGCTCTAATGTTGGTGAATGGTGGCTCTAATGTTGGTGAATGGTGGCTCTAATGTTGGTGAATGGTGGCTCTAATGTTGGTGAATGGTGGCTCTAATGTTGATGAATGGTGGCTCTAATGTTGGTGAATGGTGGCTCTAATGTTGGTGAATGGTGGCTCTAATGTTATTGAATGGTGGCTCTAATGTTGGTGAATGGTGGCTCTAATGTTGGTGAATGGTGGCTCTAATGTTGGTGAATGGTGGCTCTAATGTTGGTGAATGGTGGCTCTAATGTTGGTGAATGGTGGCTCTAATGTTGGTGAATGGTGGCTCTAATGTTGGTGAATGGTTGCTCTAATGTTGGTGAATGGTGGCTCTAATGTTGGTGAATGGTGGCTCTAATGTTGATGAATGGTGGCTCTAATGTTGATGAATGGTGGCTCTAATGTTGATGAATGGTGGCTCTAATGTTGATGAATGGTGGCTCTAATGTTGATGAATGGTGGCTCTAATGTTGATGAATGGTGGCTCTAATGTTGGTGAATGGTGGCTCTAATGTTGATGAATGGTGGCTCTAATGTTGATGAATGGTGGCTCTAATGTTGATGAATGGTGGCTCTAATGTTGATGAATGGTGGCTCTAATGTTGATGAATGGTGGCTCTAATGTTGATGAATGGTGGCTCTAATGTTGATGAATGGTGGCTCTAATGTTGGTGAATGGTGGCTCTAATGTTGATGAATGGTGGCTCTAATGTTGATGAATGGTGGCTCTAATGTTGATGAATGGTGGCTCTAATGTTGATGAATTGTGGCTCTAATGTTGGTGAATGGTGGCTCTAATGTTGGTGAATGGTGGCTCTAATGTTGGTGAATGGTGGCTCTAATGTTGATGAATGGTGACTCTAATGTTGATGAATGGTGGCTTGAATGTTGATGAATGGTGGCTCTAATGTTGATGAATGGTGGCTCTAATGTTGATGAATGGTGGCTCTAATGTTGATGAATGGTGGCTCTAATGTTGATGAATGGTGGCTCTAATGTTGATTGGTGGCTCTAAAGTTGATGAATGGTGGCTGTAATGTTGGTGAATGGGGGTCCTAATGTTGATGAATGGTGGCTCTAATGTTGGTGAATGGTGGCTCTAATGTTGGTGAATGGTGGCTCTAATGTTGATGAATGGGGGTCCTAATGTTGATGAATGGTGGCTCTAATGTTGGTGAATGGTGGCTCTAATGTTGGTGAATGGGGGTCCTAATGTTGATGAATGGTGGCTCTAATGTTGATGAATGGTGGCTCTAATGTTGATGAATGGTGGCTCTAATGTTGATGAATGGTGGCTATAATGTTGATGAATGGTGGCTCTAATGTTGTAAAGTAAAAGGACACAAGTGCAACTAATGTGACATTTATTGTGGCAACGTTTCGCTCTGCAGGAGCTTTATCAAGCCATTACAAACAATACATGGACACAGAGGGTATATAAAGGCTCAGAGTGAGGTGAATACTAGTGAGGTACCATTTTGATGTTCACTAGTGGTAGTAGTAGTAGTAGTGGTAGTGACAAAAGTAATACAATATTGTAGAGCAATTAATTCGTACATGAGTAAAAGGATATAAAAGCTATTACTTGGGTAACATAAAAATAGGTTGGACAAATATAAACTGGAATGAGGCAGCTTGTTTCAGTGTTCACTCTCTGTAATGTGCTTTGTGTAGTATAACAGGAGAGACTATGTGAAGGCAGGGTTTACTGTTTTCAGGAGGATTCTTGCTAAGACTTCGGAGATGGTGAAGCTGCCGTTGTTTTGTTTAATTGTATTCGAAACAGCGATCAGTGCTGATTCAAGGCACTTGCGTGTGTGGAAATTAGTTTCTTTTATCACTAATTGGGCGTCTCTGAATTTCATAAGATGATTGGTACCTCACTAGTATTCACCTCACTCTGAGCCTTTATATACCCTCTGTGTCCATGTATTGTTTGTAATGGCTTGATAAAGCTCCTGGAGAGCGAAACGTTGCCACAATAAATGTCACATTAGTTGCACTTGTGTCCTTTTACTTTACATATTGTCGGTAATTCTACCAACTTTATTACAAACGGCTCTAATGTTGATGATTGGTGGCTCTAATGTTGGTGAATGGGGGTCCTAATGTTGATGAATGGTGGCTCTAATGTTGGTGAATGGTGGCTCTAATGTTAGTGAATGGTGGCTCTAATGTTGGTGAATGGGGTCCTAATGTTGATGAATGGTGGCTCTAATGTTGGTGAATAGTGGCTCTAATGTTGGTGAATGGTGGCTCTAATGTTGATGAATGGGGGTCCTAATGTTGATGATTGGTGGCTCTAATGTTGGTGAATGGTGGCTCTAATGTTGGTGAATGGGGGTCCTAATGTTGATGAATGGTGGCTCTAATGTTGGTGAATGGGGGTCCTAATGTTGATGAATGGGGGTCCTAATGTTGATGAATGGGGGTCCTAATGTTAATGAATGGGGGTCGTAATGTTAATGAATGGGGGTCCTAATGTTGGTGAATGGTGGCTCTAATGTTGGTGAATGGTGGCTCTAATGTTGGTGAATGGGGGCCTAATGTTGATGAATGGGGGTCCTAATGTTGATGAATGGGGGGTCGTGATGTTGATGAATGGGGGTCCTAATGTTGGGGAATGGTGGCTCTAATGTTGGTGAATGGTGGCTCTAATGTTGGTGAATGGGGGTCCTAATGTTGATGAATGGGGGTCCTAATGTTGATGAATGGGGGTCCTAATGTTAATGAATGGGGGTCTTAATGTTGATTAATGGGGGTCCTAATGTTGGTGAACGGTGGCTCTAATGTTGATGAATGGTGGCTCTAATGTTGGTGAATGGGGGTCCTAATGTTGGTGAATGGGGGTCCTAATGTTGATGAATGGGGGTCCTAATGTTGATGAATGGGGGTCCTAATGTTAATGAATGGGGGTCCTAATGTTGATGAATGGTGGCTCTAATGTTGGTGAATGGTGGCTCTAATGTTGATGAATGGTGGCTCTAATGTTGGTGAATGGGGGTTCTAATGTTGGTGAATGGGGGTCCTAATGTTGATGAATGGGGGTCCTAATGTTGAGGAATGGTGGCTGTAATGTTGATGAATGGTGGCTCTAATGTTGATGAATGGTGGCTCTAATGTTTGTGAATGGGGGTCCTAATGTTGATGAATGGGGGTCCTAATGTTGATGAATGGGGGTCCTTATGTTAATGAATGGGGGTTCTAATGTTGATGAATGGTGGCTCTAATGTTGGTGAATGGTGGCTCTAATGTTGGTGAATGGGGGTCCTAATGTTGGTGAATGGGGGTCCTAATGTTGATTAATGGGGTCCAAATGTTGAATGGGTGTCCTAATGTTGATGAATGGGGATCCTAATGTTGGTGAATGGTGGCTCTAATGTTGGTGAATGGTGGCTCTAATGTTGGTGAATGGGGGTCCTAATGTTGATGAATGGGGGTCCTAATGTTGATGAATTTGGGTCCTAATGTTAATGAATGGGGGTCCTAATGTTAATGGGGGCCTTAATCTTAATGGTAGCCCAAATGTTAATAGGGCCCTAATGTTAATGGGGGCCCTTATATTAATGGGGGCCCCTAATGTTAATATAATAATAATAATAATATCTGTGCTTTCTACAAGATCGATGGACTGAACACATCAGTTCCAGGTTGAGGGACTGATTACCTCAAACTCCTCCTCTCCTTACACCTTTCTGCTTTGTATTGGACTGATGAAGTCACTGTGTGGTGAAATATTTCCTCAATAAAGATTCCCTTATGTTGCATAAGTGTCTCTCAATCTTCAGCTTGTCAATTTTCAAAACCATTTATCACATAAAGAAATGGACCTGTGGATCAATTCCTTGATTTAGGCTTATTACCTTCCATTCCTAAATAATAAAAAAAGGCACAATACCATAACTGGAACAATACACATATAACCTGCACATAGAGGAGAGGAGCTTGCGACGATGTTTTGGTCCAACTTGGACCGCAGTATGACTTTGTAAATGGTCCAGGTCGGACTGAAACGTTGTTGTAAGCGTCTCTCTTCTATGTGTGGTGGCTCTAATGTTGATGAATGGGGGTCCTAATGTTGATGAATGGTGGCTCTAATTTTGGTGAATGGTGGCTCTAATGTTGGTGAATGGGGGTCCTAATGTTGATGAATGGTGGCTCTAATGTTGATGAATGGTGGCTCTAATGTTGATGAATGGTGGCTCTAATGTTGATGAATGGTGGCTCTAATGTTGATGAATGGTGGCTCTAATTTTGTAAAGTAAAAGGACACAAGTGCAACTAATGTGACATTTATTGTGGCAACGTTTCGCTCTGCAGGAGCTTTATCAAGCCATTACAAACAATACATGGACACAGAGGGTATATAAAGGCTCAGAGTGAGGTGAATACTAGTGAGGTACCATTTTGATGTTCACTAGTGGTAGTAGTAGTAGTAGTGGTAGTGACAAAAGTAATACAATATGGTAGAGCAATTAATTCGTACATGAGTAAAAGGATATAAAAGCTATTACTTGGGTAACATAAAAATAGGTTGGACAAATATAAACTGGAATGAGGCAGCTTGTTTCAGTGTTCACTCTCTGTAATGTGCTTTGTGTAGTATAACAGGAGAGACTATGTGAAGGCAGGGTTTACTGTTTTCAGGAGGATTCTTGCTAAGACTTCGGAGATGGTGAAGCTGCCGTTGTTTTGTTTAATTGTATTCGAAACAGCGATCAGTGCTGATTCAAGGCACTTGCGTGTGTGGAAATTAGTTTCTTTTATCACTAATTGGGCGTCTCTGAATTTCATAAGATGATTGGTACCTCACTAGTATTCACCTCACTCTGAGCCTTTATATACCCTCTGTGTCCATGTATTGTTTGTAATGGCTTGATAAAGCTCCTGGAGAGCGAAACGTTGCCACAATAAATGTCACATTAGTTGCACTTGTGTCCTTTTACTTTACATATTGTCGGTAATTCTACCAACTTTATTACAAACGGCTCTAATGTTGATGATTGGTGGCTCTAATGTTGGTGAATGGGGGTCCTAATGTTGATGAATGGTGGCTCTAATGTTGGTGAATGGTGGCTCTAATGTTAGTGAATGGTGGCTCTAATGTTGGTGAATGGGGGTCCTAATGTTGATGAATGGTGGCTCTAATGTTGGTGAATAGTGGCTCTAATGTTGGTGAATGGTGGCTCTAATGTTGATGAATGGGGGTCCTAATGTTGATGATTGTTGGCTCTAATGTTGGTGAATGGTGGATCTAATGTTGGTGAATGGGGGTCCTAATGTTGATGAATGGTGGCTCTAATGTTGGTGAATGGGGGTCCTAATGTTGATGAATGGGGGTCCTAATGTTGATGAATGGGGGTCCTAATGTTAATGAATGGGGGTCGTAATGTTAATGAATGGGGGTCCTAATGTTGGTGAATGGTGGCTCTAATGTTGGTGAATGGTGGCTCTAATGTTGGTGAATGGGGGTCCTAATGTTGATGAATGGGGGTCCTAATGTTGATGAATGGGGGGTCCTGATGTTGATGAATGGGGGTCCTAATGTTGGTGAATGGTGGCTCTAATGTTGGTGAATGGTGGCTCTAATGTTGGTGAATGGGGGTCCTAATGTTGATGAATGGGGGTCCTAATGTTGAAGAATGGGGGTCCTAATGTTAATGAATGGGGATCCTAATGTTGATGAATGGGGTCCTAATGTTGGTGAATGGTGGCTCTAATGTTGATGAATGGTGGCTCTAATGTTGGTGAATGGGGGTCCTAATGTTGGTGAATGGGGGTCCTAATGTTGATGAATGGTGGCTCTAATGTTGATGAATGGTGGCTCTAATGTTGATGAATGGTGGCTCTAATGTTGGTGAATGGGGGTCCTAATGTTGATGAATGGGGGTCCTAATGTTGATGAATGGGGGTCCTAATGTTAATGAATGGGGGTCCTAATGTTGATGAATGGTGGCTCTAATGTTGGTGAATGGTGGCTCTAATGTTGATGAATGGTGGCTCTAATGTTGGTGAATGGGGGTTCTAATGTTGGTGAATGGGGGTCCTAATGTTGATGAATGGGGGTCCTAATGTTGAGGAATGGTGGCTGTAATGTTGATGAATGGTGGCTCTAATGTTGATGAATGGTGGCTCTAATGTTTGTGAATGGGGGTCCTAATGTTGATGAATGGGGGTCCTAATGTTGATGAATGGGGGTCCTTATGTTAATGAATGGGGGTTCTAATGTTGATGAATGGTGGCTCTAATGTTGGTGAATGGTGGCTTTAATGTTGGTGAATGGGGTCCTAATGTTGGTGAATGGGGGTCCTAATGTTGATTAATGGGGGTCCTAATGTTGACTGGGGGTCCTAATGTTGATGAATGGGGATCCTAATGTTGGTGAATGGTGGCTCTAATGTTGGTGAATGGTGGCTCTAATGTTGGTGAATGGGGGTCCTAATGTTGATGAATGGGGGTCCTAATGTTGATGAATGGGGGTCCTAATGTTAATGAATGGGGGTCCTAATGTTAATGGGGGCCTTAATCTTAATGGTAGCCCAAATGTTAATAGGGCCCTAATGTTAATGGGGGCCCTTATATTAATGGGGGCCCCTAATGTTAATATAATAATAATAATAATATCTGTGCTTTCTACAAGATCGATGGACTGAACACATCAGTTCCAGGTTGAGGGACTGATTACCTCAAACTCCTCCTCTCCTTACACCTTTCTGCTTTGTATTGGACTGATGAAGTCACTGTGTGGTGAAATATTTCCTCAATAAAGATTCCCTTATGTTGCATAAGTGTCTCTCAATCTTCAGCTTGTCAATTTTCAAAACCATTTATCACATAAAGAAATGGACCTGTGGATCAATTCCTTGATTTAGGCTTATTACCTTCCATTCCTAAATAATAAAAAAAGGCACAATACCATAACTGGAACAATACACATATAACCTGCACATAGAGGAGAGGAGCTTGCGACGATGTTTTGGTCCAACTTGGACCGCAGTATGACTTTGTAAATGGTCCAGGTCGGACTGAAACGTTGTTGTAAGCGTCTCTCTTCTATATGTGGTGGCTCTAATGTTGATGAATGGGGGTCCTAATGTTGATGAATGGTGGCTCTAATGTTGGTGAATGGTGGCTCTAATGTTGGTGAATGGGGGTCCTAATGTTGATGAATGGTGGCTCTAATGTTGATGAATGGTGGCTCTAATGTTGATGAATGGTGGCTCTAATGTTGATGAATGGTGGCTCTAATGTTGATGAATGGTGGCTCTAATTTTGTAAAGTAAAAGGACACAAGTGCAACTAATGTGACATTTATTGTGGCAACGTTTCGCTCTGCAGGAGCTTTATCAAGCCATTACAAACAATACATGGACACAGAGGGTATATAAAGGCTCAGAGTGAGGTGAATACTAGTGAGGTACCATTTTGATGTTCACTAGTGGTAGTAGTAGTAGTAGTGGTAGTGACAAAAGTAATACAATATGGTAGAGCAATTAATTCGTACATGAGTAAAAGGATATAAAAGCTATTACTTGGGTAACATAAAAATAGGTTGGACAAATATAAACTGGAATGAGGCAGCTTGTTTCAGTGTTCACTCTCTGTAATGTGCTTTGTGTAGTATAACAGGAGAGACTATGTGAAGGCAGGGTTTACTGTTTTCAGGAGGATTCTTGCTAAGACTTCGGAGATGGTGAAGCTGCCGTTGTTTTGTTTAATTGTATTCGAAACAGCGATCAGTGCTGATTCAAGGCACTTGCGTGTGTGGAAATTAGTTTCTTTTATCACTAATTGGGCGTCTCTGAATTTCATAAGATGATTGGTACCTCACTAGTATTCACCTCACTCTGAGCCTTTATATACCCTCTGTGTCCATGTATTGTTTGTAATGGCTTGATAAAGCTCCTGGAGAGCGAAACGTTGCCACAATAAATGTCACATTAGTTGCACTTGTGTCCTTTTACTTTACATATTGTCGGTAATTCTACCAACTTTATTACAAACGGCTCTAATGTTGATGATTGGTGGCTCTAATGTTGGTGAATGGGGGTCCTAATGTTGATGAATGGTGGCTCTAATGTTGGTGAATGGTGGCTCTAATGTTAGTGAATGGTGGCTCTAATGTTGGTGAATGGGGGTCCTAATGTTGATGAATGGTGGCTCTAATGTTGGTGAATAGTGGCTCTAATGTTGGTGAATGGTGGCTCTAATGTTGATGAATGGGGGTCCTAATGTTGATGATTGTTGGCTCTAATGTTGGTGAATGGTGGATCTAATGTTGGTGAATGGGGGTCCTAATGTTGATGAATGGTGGCTCTAATGTTGGTGAATGGGGGTCCTAATGTTGATGAATGGGGGTCCTAATGTTGATGAATGGGGGTCCTAATGTTAATGAATGGGGGTCGTAATGTTAATGAATGGGGGTCCTAATGTTGGTGAATGGTGGCTCTAATGTTGGTGAATGGTGGCTCTAATGTTGGTGAATGGGGGTCCTAATGTTGATGAATGGGGGTCCTAATGTTGATGAATGGGGGGTCCTGATGTTGATGAATGGGGGTCCTAATGTTGGTGAATGGTGGCTCTAATGTTGGTGAATGGTGGCTCTAATGTTGGTGAATGGGGGTCCTAATGTTGATGAATGGGGGTCCTAATGTTGATGAATGGGGGTCCTAATGTTAATGAATGGGAGTCCTAATGTTGATGAATGGGGGTCCTAATGTTGGTGAATGGTGGCTCTAATGTTGATGAATGGTGGCTCTAATGTTGGTGAATGGGGGTCCTAATGTTGGTGAATGGGGGTCCTAATGTTGATGAATGGGGGTCCTAATGTTGATGAATGGTGGCTCTAATGTTGATGAATGGTGGCTCTAATGTTGGTGAATGGGGGTCCTAATGTTGATGAATGGGGGTCCTAATGTTGATGAATGGGGGTCCTAATGTTAATGAATGGGGGTCCTAATGTTGATGAATGGTGGCTCTAATGTTGGTGAATGGTGGCTCTAATGTTGATGAATGGTGGCTCTAATGTTGGTGAATGGGGGTCCTAATGTTGGTGAATGGGGGTCCTAATGTTGATGAATGGGGGTCCTAATGTTGAGGAATGGTGGCTGTAATGTTGATGAATGGTGGCTCTAATGTTGATGAATGGTGGCTCTAATGTTTGTGAATGGGGGTCCTAATGTTGATGAATGGGGGTCCTAATGTTGATGAATGGGGGTCCTTATGTTAATGAATGGGGGTTCTAATGTTGATGAATGGTGGCTCTAATGTTGGTGAATGGTGGCTTTAATGTTGGTGAATGGGGTCCTAATGTTGGTGAATGGGGGTCCTAATGTTGATTAATGGGGGTCCTAATGTTGACTGGGGGTCCTAATGTTGATGAATGGGGATCCTAATGTTGGTGAATGGTGGCTCTAATGTTGGTGAATGGTGGCTCTAATGTTGGTGAATGGGGGTCCTAATGTTGATGAATGGGGGTCCTAATGTTGATGAATGGGGGTCCTAATGTTAATGAATGGGGGTCCTAATGTTAATGGGGGCCTTAATCTTAATGGTAGCCCAAATGTTAATAGGGCCCTAATGTTAATGGGGGCCCTTATATTAATGGGGGCCCCTAATGTTAATATAATAATAATAATAATATCTGTGCTTTCTACAAGATCGATGGACTGAACACATCAGTTCCAGGTTGAGGGACTGATTACCTCAAACTCCTCCTCTCCTTACACCTTTCTGCTTTGTATTGGACTGATGAAGTCACTGTGTGGTGAAATATTTCCTCAATAAAGATTCCCTTATGTTGCATAAGTGTCTCTCAATCTTCAGCTTGTCAATTTTCAAAACCATTTATCACATAAAGAAATGGACCTGTGGATCAATTCCTTGATTTAGGCTTATTACCTTCCATTCCTAAATAATAAAAAAAGGCACAATACCATAACTGGAACAATACACATATAACCTGCACATAGAGGAGAGGAGCTTGCGACGATGTTTTGGTCCAACTTGGACCGCAGTATGACTTTGTAAATGGTCCAGGTCGGACTGAAACGTTGTTGTAAGCGTCTCTCTTCTATATGTGGTGGCTCTAATGTTGATGAATGGGGGTCCTAATGTTGATGAATGGTGGCTCTAATGTTGGTGAATGGTGGCTCTAATGTTGGTGAATGGGGGTCCTAATGTTGATGAATGGTGGCTCTAATGTTGATGAATGGTGGCTCTAATGTTGATGAATGGTGGCTCTAATGTTGATGAATGGTGGCTCTAATGTTGATGAATGGTGGCTCTAATTTTGTAAAGTAAAAGGACACAAGTGCAACTAATGTGACATTTATTGTGGCAACGTTTCGCTCTGCAGGAGCTTTATCAAGCCATTACAAACAATACATGGACACAGAGGGTATATAAAGGCTCAGAGTGAGGTGAATACTAGTGAGGTACCATTTTGATGTTCACTAGTGGTAGTAGTAGTAGTAGTGGTAGTGACAAAAGTAATACAATATGGTAGAGCAATTAATTCGTACATGAGTAAAAGGATATAAAAGCTATTACTTGGGTAACATAAAAATAGGTTGGACAAATATAAACTGGAATGAGGCAGCTTGTTTCAGTGTTCACTCTCTGTAATGTGCTTTGTGTAGTATAACAGGAGAGACTATGTGAAGGCAGGGTTTACTGTTTTCAGGAGGATTCTTGCTAAGACTTCGGAGATGGTGAAGCTGCCGTTGTTTTGTTTAATTGTATTCGAAACAGCGATCAGTGCTGATTCAAGGCACTTGCGTGTGTGGAAATTAGTTTCTTTTATCACTAATTGGGCGTCTCTGAATTTCATAAGATGATTGGTACCTCACTAGTATTCACCTCACTCTGAGCCTTTATATACCCTCTGTGTCCATGTATTGTTTGTAATGGCTTGATAAAGCTCCTGGAGAGCGAAACGTTGCCACAATAAATGTCACATTAGTTGCACTTGTGTCCTTTTACTTTACATATTGTCGGTAATTCTACCAACTTTATTACAAACGGCTCTAATGTTGATGATTGGTGGCTCTAATGTTGGTGAATGGGGGTCCTAATGTTGATGAATGGTGGCTCTAATGTTGGTGAATGGTGGCTCTAATGTTAGTGAATGGTGGCTCTAATGTTGGTGAATGGGGGTCCTAATGTTGATGAATGGTGGCTCTAATGTTGGTGAATAGTGGCTCTAATGTTGGTGAATGGTGGCTCTAATGTTGATGAATGGGGGTCCTAATGTTGATGATTGTTGGCTCTAATGTTGGTGAATGGTGGATCTAATGTTGGTGAATGGGGGTCCTAATGTTGATGAATGGTGGCTCTAATGTTGGTGAATGGGGGTCCTAATGTTGATGAATGGGGGTCCTAATGTTGATGAATGGGGGTCCTAATGTCAATGGGGGTCGTAATGTTAATGAATGGGGGTCCTAATGTTGGTGAATGGTGGCTCTAATGTTGGTGAATGGTGGCTCTAATGTTGGTGAATGGGGGTCCTAATGTTGATGAATGGGGGTCCTAATGTTGATGAATGGGGGGTCCTGATGTTGATGAATGGGGGTCCTAATGTTGGTGAATGGTGGCTCTAATGTTGGTGAATGGTGGCTCTAATGTTGGTGAATGGGGGTGCTAATGTTGATGAATGGGGGTCCTAATGTTGATGAATGGGGGTCCTAATGTTAATGAATGGGGGTCTTAATGTTGATGAATGGGGGTCCTAATGTTGGTGAACGGTGGCTCTAATGTTGATGAATGGTGGCTCTAATGTTGGTGAATGGGGGTCCTAATGTTGGTGAATGGGGGTCCTAATGTTGATGAATGGGGGTCCTAATGTTGATGAATGGTGGCTCTAATGTTGATGAATGGTGGCTCTAATGTTGGTGAATGGGGGTCCTAATGTTGATGAATGGGGGTCCTAATGTTGATGAATGGGGGTCCTAATGTTAATGAATGGGGGTCCTAATGTTGATGAATGGTGGCTCTAATGTTGGTGAATGGTGGCTCTAATGTTGATGAATGGTTGCTCTAATGTTGGTGAATGGGGGTTCTAATGTTGGTGAATGGGGGTCCTAATGTTGATGAATGGGGGTCCTAATGTTGAGGAATGGTGGCTGTAATGTTGATGAATGGTGGCTCTAATGTTGATGAATGGTGGCTCTAATGTTTGTGAATGGGGGTCCTAATGTTGATGAATGGGGGTCCTAATGTTGATGAATGGGGGTCCTAATGTTAATGAATGGGGGTTCTAATGTTGATGAATGGTGGCTCTAATGTTGGTGAATGGTGGCTCTAATGTTGGTGAATGGGGTCCTAATGTTGGTGAATGGGGGTCCTAATGTTGATTAATGGGGGTCCTAATGTTGACTGGGGGTCCTAATGTTGATGAATGGGGATCCTAATGTTGGTGAATGGTGGCTCTAATGTTGGTGAATGGTGGCTCTAATGTTGGTGAATGGGGGTTCTAATGTTGGTGAATGGGGGTCCTAATGTTGATGAATGGGGGTCCTAATGTTGAGGAATGGTGGCTGTAATGTTGATGAATGGTGGCTCTAATGTTGATGAATGGTGGCTCTAATGTTTGTGAATGGGGGTCCTAATGTTGATGAATGGGGGTCCTAATGTTGATGAATGGGGGTCCTAATGTTAATGAATGGGGGTTCTAATGTTGATGAATGGTGGCTCTAATGTTGGTGAATGGTGGCTCTAATGTTGGTGAATGGGGTCCTAATGTTGGTGAATGGGGGTCCTAATGTTGATTAATGGGGGTCCTAATGTTGACTGGGGGTCCTAATGTTGATGAATGGGGATCCTAATGTTGGTGAATGGTGGCTCTAATGTTGGTGAATGGTGGCTCTAATGTTGGTGAATGGGGGTCCTAATGTTGATGAATGGGGTCCTAATGTTGATGAATGGGGGTCCTAATGTTAATGAATGGGGGTCCTAATGTTAATGGGGGCCTTAATCTTAATGGTAGCCCAAATGTTAATAGGGCCCTAATGTTAATGGGGGCCCTTATATTAATGGGGGCCCCTAATGTTAATATAATAATAATAATATCTGTGCTTTCTACAAGATCGATGGACTGAACACATCAGTTCCAGGTTGAGGGACTGATTACCTCAAACTCCTCCTCTCCTTACACCTTTCTGCTTTGTATTGGACTGATGAAGTCACTGTGTGGTGAAATATTTCCTCAATAAAGATTCCCTTATGTTGCATAAGTGTCTCTCAATCTTCAGCTTGTCAATTTTCAAAACCATTTATCACATAAAGAAATGGACCTGTGGATCAATTCCTTGATTTAGGCTTATTACCTTCCATTCCTAAATAATAAAAAAAGGCACAATACCATAACTGGAACAATACACATATAACCTGCACATAGAGGAGAGGAGCTTGCGACGATGTTTTGGTCCAACTTGGACCGCAGTATGACTTTGTAAATGGTCCAGGTCGGACTGAAACGTTGTTGTAAGCGTCTCTCTTCTATGTGCGGGCCATTTGTGTATTCTTCCATTCCTACGTATGCTCCATGGCCCCCATACCATTGTTTATACTGGAATGGGTGACATTAAAGAGCATGTTGAAAGCCCATGGGTTTACCAGTCCCTATGGAGGAAATAATATTAAATTCTTCTTTAACGTAATAGGAAAGCGGACTTGTAAATCTGGTTTATTTTTTCTAGGTAAGGCCCCATACAGCACAAGAATATAATCGAGGCAGCTGCGTCGAGGTCGCTCCTGCGTCTTCTCAAGTTATATTGGGGTATGACCATTTCTGTGACTTCGATGCAGTATTTGGTCCCGATGTTAGTCAAAAGGAGCTTTATTCATCGTGTCTTGCAGACTTGGTAGTGAATTTCTTCCAAGGTTAGTGTGCCATTTTGTGCAACTGAAATTCATAATTCAAAATATTGTTTTCAAAGCATTGTAAATGCATATAATTAAAAAAAAATAATTGTATGCACGTGATTTTGGGCAGCACCGAGCAGAAATATTTTAAATCTACCTTAAATTACAATATAATTCATGCATTTTGTGTTTTTGGTTCATTGAACATTAAAATATATATGTGATACAACTGTTGTGTATACAGTCTTTCCTCACTTAGTGACGTACTCGTTTACCGATGACTTGGACTTAAGACGGGCTCTCTGACCAGTCTGCATACCTAAATAATGTATATTAGAGCTGATTTCCTCCAGTCTGTTTATTACGGTATGCAGTACACTATTGTATAATTTTTTTTTCAACAAACTGGCCGTATCCCACCAAGGCAGGGTGGCCCAAAAAAAAAAAACGAAAGTTTCTCTTTTTAAATTTAGTAATTATACAGGAGAAGGGGTTACTAGCCCCTTTTGCTCCCGGCATTTTAGTCGCCTCTTACAACACGCATGGCTTACGGAGGAAGAATTCTGTTCCACTTCCCCATGGAGGTAAGAGGAAATAAACAAGAACAAGAACTGGGAAGAAAATAGAGCAAAACCCAGAGGGGTGTGTATATATATATGCTTGTATACATGTATGTGTAGTGTGACCTAAGTGTAAGTAGAAGTAGCAAGACGTACCTGAAATCTTGCATGTTTATGAGACAGAAAAAAGGACACTAGCAATCCTACCATCATGTAAAACAATTACAGGCTTTTGTTTTACACTCACTTGGCAGGATGGTAGCACCTCCCTGGGCGGTTGCTGTCTACCAACCTACTACCACAGGACGGTAGTACCTCCCTGGGTGGTTGTTGTCTACCAACCTACTACCACAGGATGGTAGCACCTCCCTGGGCGGTTGCTGTCTACCAACCTACTACCACAGGACGGTAGTACCTCCCTGGGTGGTTGTTGTCTACCAACCTACTACCACAGGATGGTAGCACCTCCCTGGGCGGTTGCTGTCTACCAACCTACTACCACAGGACGGTAGTACCTCCCTGGGCGGTTGCTGTCTACCAACCTACTACCACAGGACGGTAGTACCTCCCTGGGCGGTTGCTGTCTACCAACCTACTACCACAGGACGGTAGTACCTCCATGGGTGATTGTTGTCTACCAACCTACTACCACAGGATGGTAGTACCTCCCTGGGTGGTTGTTGTCTACCAACCTACTACCACAGGACGGTAGTACCTCCCTGGGTGGTTGTTGTCTACCAACCTACTACCACAGGATGGTAGTACCTCCCTGGGTGGTTGTTGTCTACCAACCTACTACCACAGGACGGTAGTACCTCCCTGGGTGGTTGTTGTCTACCAACCTACTACCACAGGACGGTAGTACCTCCCTGGGTGGTTGTTGTCTACCAACCTACTACCACAGGACGGTAGTACCTCCCTGGGTGGTTGTTGTCTACCAACCTACTACCACAGGATGGTAGTACCTCCCTGGGTGGTTGTTGTCTACCAACCTACTACCACAGGACAGTAGTACCTCCCTGGGTGGTTGTTGTCTACCAACCTACTACCACAGGACGGTAGTACCTCCCTGGGTGGTTGTTGTCTACCAACCTACTACCACAGGATGGTAGTACCTCCCTGGGTGGTTGTTGTCTACCAACCTACTACCACAGAACGGTAGTACCTCCCTGGGTGGTTGTTGTCTACCAGCCTACTACCACAGGATGGTAGTACCTCCCTGGGTGGTTGTTGTCTACCAACCTACTACCACAGAACGGTAGTACCTCCCTGGGTGGTTGTTGTCTACCAACCTACTACCACAGAACGGTAGTACCTCCCTGGGTGGTTGTTGTCTACCAGCCTACTACCACAGGACGGTAGTACCTCCCTGGGTGGTTGTTGTCTACCAGCCTACTACCACAGGATGGTAGTACCTCCTTGGGTGGTTGTTGTCTACCAACCTACTACCACAGAACGGTAGTACCTCCCTGGGTGGTTGTTGTCTACCAACCTACTACCACAGAACGGTAGTACCTCCCTGGGTGGTTGTTGTCTACCAGCCTACTACCACAGGATGGTAGTACCTCCCTGGGTGGTTGTTGTCTACCAGCCTACTACCACAGGATGGTAGTACCTCCCTGGGTGGTTGTTGTCTACCAACCTACTACCACAGAACGGTAGTACCTCCCTGGGTGGTTGTTGTCTACCAGCCTACTACCACAGGACGGTAGTACCTCCCTGGGTGGTTGTTGTCTACCAACCTACTACCACAGAACGGTAGTACCTCCCTGGGTGGTTGTTGTCTACCAACGTACTACCACAGGACGGTAGTACCTCCCTGGGTGGTTGTTGTCTACCAACCTACTACCACAGGACGGTAGTACCTCCCTGGGGTGGTTGTTGTCTACCAACCTACTACCACAGGATGGTAGTACCTCCCTGGGTGGTTGTTGTCTACCAGCCTACTACCACAGGATGGTAGTACCTCCCTGGGTGGTTGTTGTCTACCAACCTACTACCTAGTAGTATTGTATAAATATTTAAAAATATACTAAAAATGTTATGAATGGTGCAAATGTGACATTAAAACACTATCAAAGATGGTTGACACAAACTTACTACCATTATAGTATGTTCCTGGATTAGCAACGAATTCATTTACCAGTGATGTCTTATTAACGGAACTCTGTTGTTAAGTGGGAGAGGTTATATTATTGCTTGTGAAATACAGTGGATCCCCGATTTACGATCAGCTCCCAATGTGACCAAATATGTAAGTGTATTTATGTAAGTGCGTTTGTATGTGTATGTTTGGGGGTCTGAAATGGACTAATCTACTTCACAATATTCCTTATGGGAACAAATTCGGTCAGTACAACTGGCACCTGAACATACTTCTGGAATGAAATAATATCGTAAACCGGGGGTCCACTGTATTTATGTTATAACTAATGTGCACATTATTGCTTGTATGGAAGCACAGCTTAAAATATCCAACTAAACATATTGATCAGTGGTTTCCCCAGATTTTGTACTTAATCTGTTCCTGAAAGTCGGTCTAAATCTGAAACACACGAAAACTGAAGTAATATTTCCCCTAAGAAATAATGTAAATACAATTAAACCGTTCCTGATAACCAAAAACATTAACAAAAATGCATTTTTTAAAGAATTATTATAGTTTTACATATAGAAAACAATGAGAAGTAAATATAAAGTCCTAATGAAATGAATAAATGAACATTTAAATCACTATCACATACATTCACCATCTTTCATTTAGTTACCAAAGAAGAAGAAAACACATTCACCATCATTCATTCAGCATAAATATATACTATATGTATAAAATATATTATTATTAATTTTTTTTTATTAACACACAGGCCGATTCCCACCAAGGCAGGGTGGCCCGAAAAAGAAAAACTTTCACCATCATTCACTCCATCACTGTCTTGCCAGAAGGGTGCTTTACACTACAGTTTTTAAACTGCAACATTAACACCCGTCCTTCAGAGTGCAGGCACTGTACTTCCCATCTCCAGGACTCAAGTCCGGCCTGCCGGTTTCCCTGAACCCCTTCATAAATGTTACTTTGCTCACACTCCAACAGCACGTCAAGTATTAAAAACCATTTGTCTCCATTCACTCCTATCAAACACGCTCACGCATGCCTGCTGGAAGTCCAAGCCCCTCGCATAGAAAACCTCCTTTACCCCCTCCCTTCAACCTTTCCTAGGCCAACCCCTACCCTGCCTTCCTTCCACTACAGACTGATACACTCTTGAAGTCATTCTGTTTAGCTCAAGTCAACAAAATCTCCGGGAGGTAGAGGAAGATTAAGGTCCTGATTGACTTTACGTCGTAGAACCTCGATGGCTTTTGTGGTAGGTACTTTTGTGAAGAGGGAAGCCATCCTCTCCATCCATAACAAGAAACTAAGCAGTTTGGACGTGACTAGGCTCTTCACAAAAGTATCTACCACAGAAGCCATCGAGGTTCTACGACGTAAAGTCAATCAGGACCTTAATCTTCCTCTACCTCCCGGAGATTTTGTTGACTTGATTGAACTCTGTGTTAATTTCAACTGTTTTTCTTTCAATAACAAGCTCTACAAACAAACCTACAGCATGGGAATGGGGTCCCCCATCAGTGCCGTCCTAGCCAACTTATACATGGAACACCTAGAGTCCGAACACTTCGCAATCATCATCCCTTCAAGCGTCACTTGGTTATGTAACGTGGACGACGTCCTCATAATAACTCCCAAACGTTTTGATGTACGGAACCTTCAGGCAAGGCTCAGTGCAGTTGAACCGGCGATCCAGTTTACACTAGAAGAAGAGTCCAATGATAAGCTACCTTTCCTCGACGTCCTCATTCACAAAGTAGACAACAACCTAGGATTTCAAGTTTATCGGAAACCTACCAATAAAAATGATCTCACACTCTTCTATTCCAGTCAAGATACCAAGACCAAAAGAGGCATCATCATCGGGTTTTTCCTAAGAGCATAATACCGAATTTGTAGTCCTGAGTTTCTTGACGAGGAATGTACATACATTCACCAAACCTTCACTGAGTTACATTTTCCTTATTTTTTCATCAAAGACTGCAAGAAAAGAGCTCTTCAGATCATTAATTTTCCACGCACTAGCACCACTCCCAACAAAGTTATAATTCTTCCCAACAGCCAGGTTGCACTGAACGTTTCTAAAGTACTTTCACAAGCTAACACCAGAGTCGCCATCGCTTCTAGCACTTCAATAAAGGATCTAACCAGGACAAAATCAAAGCACCACGACCCAGTCAATGCAGGGGTTTACACTATACCCTGTGGAGGCTGTGACAAGATTTATGTAGGTGAAACAGCAAGAAACCTCGACACCCGCCTCAATGAACACATTTACGCATGTAGGAACGATAACTTGAACAACGCCTGTGTACAACACCGAAATTCCGCCAATCATCTCATGAAATTCAAGGACGCCCAATTAGTGATCAAAGAAACTAATTTCCGCAGACGCAAGTGCCTCGAATCAGCACTGATCGCTGTTTCGAATACAGTTAAACAAAACAATGGCAGCTTCACCATCTCTGAAGTCTTAGCGAGAATCCTCCTGAAAACAGTAAACCCTGCCATCACATAGTCTCTCCTGTTATACTACACAAAGCACATTACAGAGAGTGAACACTGAAACAAGCTGCCTCTTTCCAGTCTATATTTGTCCAAACTATTTTTACGTTACCCAAGTAATAGCTTTTATATCCTTTTACTCATGTACGAATTAATTGCTCTACCATCTTGTATTACTACTACTACTACAACCCCCCCCCCCAACCCCCCAACCCCACCCCCCACCCCCACCCCCCCCACCTCCACCACCCCCACCTCCACCACCACCACCAGTATTGCACCTCACTCTTAGCCTTTATATACCCTCTGTGTCTATATACTGTTTGTAACGGCTTGACAAAGCTCCTGGAGAGCGAAACATTGCCGCAATAAAATGTAAAGTAAAATATGTCCTTTTACTTTACATTTTTAACCCTGGAGGGTTAGCCACCCAGGGTAACCCAAGAAAATCAGTGCATCATCGAGGACTGTCTAACTTATTTCCATTGGGGTCCTCAATCTTGTCCCCCAGGATGCCACCCACACCAGTCGACTAACACCCAGGTACCTACTTGCTGTTAGATGAACAGTACAACAGGTGTAAGGAAACGCATCGAAATGTTTCCACCCGCCGGGAATCGAACCCGGGCCCTCCGTGTGTGAAACAAGAGCCTTAGCCACCAGGCCACCGGGCTACCGAATCATCATCCCATTGTTAGGCCCTTCCAATTAAGCCATAAGCCTCCTATGACTTACTGTAATCTTGTTCGTGTCTTATTTTTGCAAGTTTTTGAAGTTGAAAGATGAATTGATATGTGTTTTATACATTTTTATCTTTCAGGTTACAATGTTACAGTCCTGAGTTACGGCCAGCGTGGGTCAGGGAAGACCTACACCCTCACAGGTCCAGATTTTTTATGGGCGATGAATGAAGAGGAGTTTGGTCTGTTGCCGCAAGCTGTGCGCCATGTCTTCAATCTAATGAAGGTAGATGTTTGATTGGATTAGAAGTATTAGCTATTGTCAAGTGTCTTTAATGAAGGTAGCTAGTTGTTGATTGAATTATAAATGGTAGATAGTGTATCATCAACTGTCATCAATCAAATAAAGATTTTTTTTTTTTTTTTTTTTTTTTTTTTTTTTTTATCACACGGGCCGATGCCCACCAAGGCAGGGTGGCCCGAAAAAGAAAAACTTTCACCATCATTCACTCCATCACTGTCTTGCCAGAAGGGTGCTTTACACTACAGTTTTTAAACTGCAACATTAACACCCCTCCTTCAGAGTGCAGGCACTGTACTTCCCATCTCCAGGACTCAAGTCCGGCCTGCCGGTTTCCCTGAATCCCTTCATAAATGTTACTTTGCTCACACTCCAACAGCACGTCAAGTATTAAAAACCATTTGTCTCCATTCACTCCTATCAAACACGCTCACGCATGCCTGCTGGAAGTCCAAGCCCCTCGCACACAAAACCTCCTTTACCCCCTCCCTCCAACCCTTCCTAGGCCGACCCCTACCCCGCCTTCCTTCCACTACAGACTGATACACTCTTGAAGTCATTCTGTTTCGCTCCATTCTCTCTACATGTCCGAACCACCTCAACAACCCTTCCTCAGCCCTCTGGACAACAGTTTTGGTAATCCCGCACCTCCTCCTAACTTCCAAACTACGAATTCTCTGCATTATATTCACACCACACATTGCCCTCAGACATGACATCTCCACTGCCTCCAGCCTTCTCCTCGCTGCAACATTCATCACCCACGCTTCACACCCATATAAGAGCGTTGGTAAAACTATACTCTCATACATTCCCCTCTTTGCCTCCAAGGACAAAGTTCTTTGTCTCCACAGACTCCTAAGTGCACCACTCACTCTTTTTCCCTCATCAATTCTATGATTCACCTCATCTTTCATAGACCCATCCGCTGACACGTCCACTCCCAAATATCTGAATACGTTCACCTCCTCCATACTCTCTCCCTCCAATCTGATATTCAATCTTTCATCACCTAATCTTTTTGTTATCCTCATAACCTTACTCTTTCCTGTATTCACCTTTAATTTTCTTCTTTTGCACACCCTACCAAATTCATCCACCAATCTCTGCAACTTCTCTTCAGAATCTCCCAAGAGCACAGTGTCATCAGCAAAGAGCAGCTGTGACAACTCCCACTTTGTGTGTGATTCTTTATCTTTTAACTCCACGCCTCTTGACAAGACCCTCGCATTTACTTCTCTTACAACCCCATCTATAAATATATTAAACAACCACGGTGACATCACACATCCTTGTCTAAGGCCTACTTTTACTGGGAAAAAATTTCCCTCTTTCCTACATACTCTAACTTGAGCCTCACTATCCTCGTAAAAACTCTTCACTGCTTTCAGTAACCTACCTCCTACACCATACACTTGCAACATCTGCCACATTGCCCCCCTATCCACCCTGTCATACGCCTTTTCCAAATCCATAAATGCCACAAAGACCTCTTTAGCCTTATCTAAATACTGTTCACTTATATGTTTCACTGTAAACACCTGGTCCACACACCCCCTACCTTTCCTAAAGCCTCCTTGTTCATCTGCTATCCTATTCTCCGTCTTACTCTTAATTCTTTCAATTATAACTCTACCATACACTTTACCAGGTACACTCAAGAGACTTATCCCCCTATAATTTTTGCACTCTCTTTTATCCCCTTTGCCTTTATACAAAGGAACTATGCATGCTCTCTGCCAATCCCTAGGTACCTTACCCTCTTCCATACATTTATTAAATAATTGCACCAACCACTCCAAAACTATATCCCCACCTGCTTTTAACATTTCTATCTTTATGCCATCAATCCCGGCTGCCTTACCCCCTTTCATTTTACCTACTGCCTCACGAACTTCCCCCACACTCACAACTGGCTCTTCCTCACTCCTACAAGATGTTATTCCTCCTTGCCCTATACACGAAATCACAGCTTCCCTATCTTCATCAACATTTAACAATTCCTCAAAATATTCCTTCCATCTTCCCAATACCTCTAACTCTCCATTTAATAACTCTCCTCTCCTATTTTTAACTGACAAATCCATTTGTTCTCTAGGCTTTCTTAACTTGTTAATCTCACTCCAAAACTTTTTCTTATTTTCAACAAAATTTGTTGATAACATCTCACCCACTCTCTCATTTGCTCTCTTTTTACATTGCTTCACCACTCTCTTAACTTCTCTCTTTTTCTCCATATACTCTTCCCTTCTTGCATCACTTCTACTTTGTAAAAACTTCTCATATGCTAACTTTTTCTCCCTTACTACTCTCTTTACATCATCATTCCACCAATCGCTCCTCTTCCCTCCTGCACCCACTTTCCTGTAACCACAAACTTCTGCTGAACACTCTAACACTACATTTTTAAACCTACCCCATACCTCTTCGACCCCATTGCCTATGCTCTCATTAGCCCATCTATCCTCCAATAGCTGTTTATATCTTACCCTAACTGCCTCCTCTTTTAGTTTATAAACCTTCACCTCTCTCTTCCCTGATGCTTCTATTCTCCTTGTATCCCATCTACCTTTTACTCTCAGTGTAGCTACAACTAGAAAGTGATCTGATATATCTGTGGCCCCTCTATAAACATGTACATCCTGAAGTCTACTCAACAGTCTTTTATCTACCAATACATAATCCAACAAACTACTGTCATTTCGCCCTACATCATATCGTGTATACTTATTTATCCTCTTTTTCTTAAAATATGTATTACCTATAACTAAACCCCTTTCTATACAAAGTTCAATCAAAGGGCTCCCATTATCATTTACACCTGGCACCCCAAACTTACCTACCACACCCTCTCTAAAAGTTTCTCCTACTTTAGCATTCAAGTCCCCTACCACAATTACTCTCTCACTTGGTTCAAAGGCTCCTATACATTCACTTAACATCTCCCAAAATCTCTCTCTCTCCTCTGCATTCCTCTCTTCTCCAGGTGCATACACGCTTATTATGACCCACTTCTCGCATCCAACCTTTACTTTAATCCACATAATTCTTGAATTTACACATTCATATTCTCTTTTCTCCTTCCATAACTGATCATTTAACATTACTGCTACCCCTTCCTTTGCTCTAACTCTCTCAGATACTCCAGATTTAATCCCATTTATTTCCCCCCACTGAAACTCTCCTACCCCCTTCAGCTTTGTTTCGCTTAGGGCCAGGACATCCAACTTCTTTTCATTCATAACATCAGCAATCATCTGTTTCTTGTCATCCGCACTACATCCACGCACATTTAAGCAACCCAGTTTTATAAAGTTTTTCTTCTTCTCTTTTTTAGTAATTGTATACAGGAGAAGGGGTTACTAGCCCATTGCTCCCGGCATTTTAGTCGCCTCATACGACACGCATGGCTTACGGAGGAAAGATTCTTTTCCACTTCCCCATGGACAATAGAAGAAATAAAAAAGAACAAGAGCTATTTAGAAAAAGGAGAAAAACCTAGATGTATGTATATATATATATGCATGTGCGTGTCTGTGAAGTGTGACCAAAGTGTAAGTAGGAGTAGCAAGATATCCCTGTTATCTAGCGTGTTTATGAGACAGAAAAAGAAACCAGCAATCCTACCATCATGCAAAACAGTTACAGGTTTTTGTTTCACAGTCATCTGGCAGGACGGTAGTACTTCCCTGGGTGGTTGCTGTCTACCAACCTACTACCTACTTTATTTTTATTAATGTAGAAATTAAATTTTTTGTAGTCTGGCTGGATTACTGATCTTATTCTCTATAATATTGACACATAAGATGACAGGTTCTCCATGGGGAAGTGGAACAGAATTCTTCCTCCGTAAGCCATGCCTGTTGTAAGAGGCGACTAAAATGCCGGAAGCAAGAGGCTAGTAACCCCTTCTCCTGTATATATTACTAAATGTAAAAGGATAAACTTTTGTTTTTCCTTTAGGGCCACCCCGCCTCGGTGGGATACTGCCGGTGTGTTGAAAGAAAGAAGTAGAGAAGATGACAGGTAAATCTTAACCCTTCAGCTGTCCAAATGTAGATCTACATTTACTCACATAGCACTCCGAACATAGATCTACATTTACTCACATAGCACTCCGAACATAGATCTACATTTACTCACATAGCGCTTCGAACATAGATCTATGTTTACTCACATAGCGCTTCGAACATAGATCTACGTTTACTCACATAGCGCTCCGAACATAGATCTACATTTACTCACATAGCGCTCCGAACATAGATCTACATTTACTCACATAGCGCTCCGAACATAGATCTACGTTTACTCATATAGCGCTCCGAACATAGATCTACATTTACTCACATAGCGCTCCGAACATAGATCTACATTTACTCACATAGCGCTCCGAACATAGATCTACATTTACTCACATAGCGCTCCGAACATAGATCTACATTTACTCACATAGCGCTCCGAACATAGATCTACATTTACTCACATAGCGCTCCGAACATAGATCTACATTTACTCACATAACGCTCCGAACATAGATCTACATTTACTCACATAACGCTCCGAACATAGATCTACATTTACTCACATAACGCTCCGAACATAGATCTACATTTACTCACATAGCGCTCCGAACATAGATCTACATTTACTCACATAACGCTCCGAACATAGATCTACATTTACTCACATAACGCTCCGAACATAGATCTACATTTACTCACATAGCGCTCCGAACATAGATCTACGTTTACTCACATAGCGCTCCGAACATAGATCTACGTTTACTCACATAGCGCTCCGAACATAGATCTACATTTACTCACATAGCGCTCCGAACATAGATCTACATTTACTCACATAGCGCTCCGAACATAGATCTACATTTACTCACATAGCGCTCCGAACATAGATCTACATTTACTCACATAACGCTCCGAACATAGATCTACATTTACTCACATAACGCTCCGAACATAGATCTACATTTACTCACATAACGCTCCGAACATAGATCTAAATTTACTCACATAGCGCTCCGAACATAGATCTACGTTTACTCACATAGCGCTCCGAACATAGCTCTACATTTACTCACATAGCACTCCGAACATAGATCTACGTTTACTCACATAGCGCTCCGAACATAGATCTACATTTTATTTTACATTTGAAAGGATGTAAAATAAAACGTAGATCTACTTTTGCACAGTTTAAGGGATAAGAGGATCTCACCTTCAGGATACACACACTCTTATGTACTTTTTAATTGTTCTTATTCCTATAGTATTTCTTTGTCAAAATAGGAGGCTTGGTTTGAGACCAGGATATTGGAAAAGATAAGATTTGTTTGGATTTTTAATCCAAAGGGTTAGCCACCCAGGATAACCCAGGGAAGGGTTAGAGCCACCCAGGATAACCCATGGGGGGGTTACAGCCACCCAGGATAACCCAGGTGAGGGTTGCAGCCACCCAGAATAACCCAGGGGAGGATTACAGCCAACCAGGATAACCCAGGGGAGGGTTACAGCCACCCAGAATAACCCAGGGGAGGGTTACAGCCACCCAGGATAACCCAGGGGAGGGTTACAGCCACCCAGGATAACCCAGGGAAGGGTTAGAGCCACGCAGGATAACCCAGGGGAGGGTTACAGCCATCCAGAATAACCCAGGGGAGGGTTAGAGCCACTCAGGATAACCCCAGGGAGGGTTAGCCACCCAGGATAACTCAGGGGAGGGCTAGAGCCACCAAAGATAGCCCAGGGAAAGGTTACAGCCACCCAGGATAGCCCAGGGGAGGGTTAGCCACCCAAGATAACCCAGGGGAGGCTTAGAGCCACCCAAGATAACCTAAGGGAGGGTTAGAGCCACCCAGGATAACCCAGGGAAAAGTTACAGCCACCCAGGATAACCCAGGGGAAGGTTAGAGCCACCCAGGATAACCCAGGGGAGGGTTAGAGCCACCCAGGATAACCCAAGGGAGGGTTAGAGCCACCAAGGATAACCCAGGGAGGGTTAGAGCCACCCAGGGGAGGGTTAGAGCCACCCAGGATAACCCTGGGGAGGGATAGAGTCACCCAGGATAACCCAGGGGAGGGTTACAGCCACCCAGGATAACCCAGGGGAGGGTTACAGCAACCCAGGGGAGGGTCAGCCACCCAGGATAACCCAAGGAAGGGTTAGCAACCCAGGATAACCCAGGGAAGGGTTACAGCTACCCAGGATAACCATGGGAAGGGTTAGCCACCCAAGTTAACCCAGGGGAGGGTTACAGCCACCCAGGATAACCAGGGGAGGGTTACAGCCACCCAGGATAACCCAGGGGAGGGTTAGCCACCCAGGATAACCCATGGGAGGGTTACAGCCACCCAGGATAACCCAGGGAGGGTTAGCCACCCAGGATAGCCCAGGGAAGGGTTAGCCACCCAGGATAACCCAGGGAGGGTTAGCCACCCAGGATAACCCAACAAGGTCAGTGTGTCATTGAGAGCTGTCAGTCTTATTTCCATTATGGTTATTCAATCTTGTTCCGCAGGATGAGATTCTAACTAGTCGACTAACACCCAGGTGCCTGCAGCAGATGTAAGGTGACTAATGCACAGGTACCTACTTACTGCTAGGTGAACACTGACAGCAGGTGTAAGATGACTTAACATCCAGGTACCTACTTATTGCTAGGTGAACAGGGACAGCAGATGTAAGGTGACTAATGCACAGGTACCTACTTACTGCTAGGTGAACAGTGACAGCAAGTGTAAGGAAATGCCCAATGTTTCCCCCCTGTGTGTATGAGGCAATAGCGATGCCGGCACCCACCAGCAACAGCCTGCCAGGTCAGGGACTGGACTATGAATAGCAGAGGATAGAGCCTCTATTGTTCTTGTGCTGAATGACACAAATGGGTTTAGTGCTTTATGAAATACAATACTAACCATGGAACAGGTGGAGTTTGAACCAGTAGTTTATTTACACTCGTATTAGTGCGATTTCACGAGTCGGAAATACAGTATTGTACATGCCATGTTTCTTTTTTTCGGGTCACCCTGTCTCGGTGCAAACACAAGAAATTAACATGGTAAATAGTGAGGTGTTTAGGGAGACAGTGCTCATTGTATACCTCCTTCCACATTCTCCTGTTTATTTTTTTGAAATTCTCAGCTACAGGAGGACACTGTTTGTACAGCTGTAAGATTCCTGGCTCCTTGCATTGAGCAAAAATCACCAGTGGATGGAAAAGAGCATTTTTGCATTATCGAATGCATCTTAAACACCTGATAATGTTTACACTATCATATGATAAGTGTTCAATACAGCTAGGTATAAAAGAACACATAAAACATTAAGAAATACACAGTACATACAATAGTACTTACCTTAACCCGTAAATGGTCCAAACGTATATATACGTTTTTTCAACGTTTGAAAGTATGTAAAAAAAGTAGATTTTCTTTTTGTTTTTTTACATTTGAAAATGTGTAAAAAAACTTTGATCTACTTTTGTAGCAGTACACATGTGAACGTAGATCTGCTTGGACCGTTTACGGGTTAAATTATGATGTTGGTTGACCTTTCCTTATGCAACTGTTGTACGAAAACGATGGAAAGATGATAAAAGCACCGAGCATAATGAATAATGGCTCGGTTAAAAGTAAATGAAAACATGGCACACCAAAAAGGGGAAGCTGTATTTCTGTTTTCCTCACCTGAAGTCTTATTGCAGTCTGTCCTTTTCAGGTGAGAATCTTGATCCTAAGATATTACAGTTTGGTGGATCCCTGGGTCACATTGGCCTTTAATTCTGGAAAGTTAGCTGTGTAGTATATAATGGTGAATGTTTTTTTTTCTTATGAATGCCCTGCCTTGGTAGAAATGGCTGTGTTACATATATGTGTATTATATATGTACAAATAACTCACATATAGGAGAAAACAACTTACGACATTGTTTCGGTTCAACTTGAACCGTTGACTAGACACATTGTGTGCTTAATTAATGGTTCAAGTAGGACCGAAACGTTGTCATAAGTTTCTCTGGTGTGCGGGTTGTTTGTGTATTGTTCCAGTCATGGTATTGTGACTTTTTGTTCTTCATGAATGTGTATTGTGTACTTCTAGTTTTTACTTAAAAAATAAGACAAATGCCGCTTCATTACTGTATTTTGAGGAATTTAAGATGCACTAGCATTTAACCTTTAAACTGTCCAAATGTAGATCTACGTTTTTTTCAACATTTGAAAGTACGTAAAAAAACGTAGATTTTTTTTTCACATTTGAAAGCGTGTAAAAAAAACTTTGATCTACGTTTTTTTTTCATATTTGAAAATATGTAAAAAAACAGATCTACTTTTGGAGCACTACACATGTGAACGTAGATCTATGTTTGGACAGTTTAATGGTTAAGACATATAAGACGATGTTTCCAAGCAGTCGTAACCTAACGTCAGTATACAACTGCTAAAGCGTAACACAAAGCCTACTGTTGACTCAAGAAATCGTAATGACACGATTGCAAATAAACCATACCCCCGGCCGGGATTGAACCCGCGGTCATAGAGTCTCAAAACTCCAGCCCGTTGCGTTAGCCACTAGACCAGCTAGCCACAATAAGATTCATCCAACTAGGTATATTTCTACACCATAGGAAAGTTAGCACAGGCACCTCTTATTGTGGCTAGCTGGTCTAGTGGCTAACGCGACGGGCTGGAGTTTTGAGACTCTATGACCGCGGGTTCAATCCCGGCCGGGGATATGGCCTACTCTTGACCCTCACCTTGAGCATATAAGACGCAGGCTGATTCTTCAAGACTTTTTGTGGGAAAAAAGTGCGCCTTATACAGGAAGTTCTCAACTTAGGAACACATTAGTGGCCTCCTGAATTGTATATAATAGTGATATAATAATGATATTATACACAATAATGATATATTAACCCTTAAACTGTCCAAACGTAGATCTATGCTCGGAGCGCTACGTGAGTGAACATAGATCTACATTTGGACAGTTTAAGGGCTAATGATGTACACAATACAGAGGGTTCTCAATGTGTTTTTATGTTGAGGACTTACTGTATTCTAGAAAATAAGGTGCTATATTATTTAAGGTACATTGTGTTTTTCCCTCAGGAGTGTCCCGGACGAGAGTATCGGGTACATGTGAGTTATCTGGTGGTACAGAGAGATGCAGTGTATGACTTACTCTCAACCTCGAATACTTATATGCAGTTGAATGTCCTTGAAGATAACATGGTGAGTGACGTTGTTTTAGTCCTGGTGTGAGCTGTGTGTAGCAGTACCAACAAACCTTTATTATTTATCACTTGAGGCTGGAGCCTTTATTGCTTATGAACCTCTAATTTCCTTTTACATATATTAAAAATTAATTAGTTATTGCCATTTTAGTTTGAAGTTAGACTTAAGTTTTGCCAAAATGCTCTGCGTAACCCATTGTCACCCATCTCTGTACAAGCATTATATCATGCTGAAATAAAGTATTATTATTATTATTTTAACAAACAGGGCATATACCACTGATTTTTATTATTATTTTAGCAAACTGGCCGTATTCCACAAATTATTATTATTGTTGTTATTATTAAGGAATTGGTCGTGTCGTCCCCTTCCCTGGATTGAGCCTGATTGCTTCTCGTACCTCAAGGGATCGTATGACTCATACAGGTTTGGTGCTTCCCCCTAAATTTAATAATGTAATACCCTTCAAATAAGGTTCCTTGATGTTGGTAAGGGGCTCTTGATCTAAGGAATTGGACCAATGCTCCAATTCCTTAAATGAAGTCTAAATGCCTTCCATTTCTGAAGCATTTTATGACCCCTGTGGGTTTTGTGGACCCCCATAAATATAATAATAATAATAATAATAATTATTATTATTGGCTTTGGTGGGCGATCCAATACCATTCAAGAACAGAACTTGTTTTGTTAGGACTCTGATATAATTTTAATAAAATTTAATTTTTTACTATGTATTTGAAGTGCAATAGCAGATGATCAAAATTACAATTTTCTTTTTGTCTCAGCTTAATGGGCAGACCTCCAGTCCTTCCTTGTCATATGTTAGGCATGATTTTTAGTCTTTGTTTCACTTAGTTTAGTGCATAAAGAATGAGGAATTAAAATTGACAGTACAGGAGGGTCCTGCTTATATAGCAGGTTAGGTTCCAGGCTACTGCTGTACAGGAGGGTCCTGCTTATATAGCAGGTTAGGTTCCAGGCTACTGCTGTACAGGAGGGTCCTGCTTATATAGCAGGTTAGGTTCCAGGCTACTGCTGTACAGGAGGGTCCTGTTTATATAGCAGGTTAGGTTCCAGGCTACTGCTGTACAGGAGGGTCCTGCTTATACAGCAGGTTAGGTTCCAGGCTTCTGCTGTACAGGAGGGTCCTGCTTATACAGCAGGTTAGGTTCCAGGCTACTGCTGTACAGGAGGGTCCTGCTTATACAGCAGGTTAGGTTCCAGGCTACTGCTGTACAGGAGGGTCCTGCTTATATAGCAGGTTAGGTTCCAGGCTACTGCTGTACAGGAGGGTCCTGCTTATATAGCAGGTTAGGTTCCAGGCTACTGCTGTACAGGAGGGTCCTGTTTATATAGCAGGTTAGGTTCCAGGCTACTGCTGTACAGGAGGGTCCTGCTTATACAGCAGGTTAGGTTCCAGGCTTCTGCTGTACAGGAGGGTCCTGCTTATACAGCAGGTTAGGTTCCAGGCTACTGCTGTACAGGAGGGTCCTGCTTATACAGCAGGTTAGGTTCCAGGCTACTGCTGTACAGGAGGGTCCTGCTTATATAGCAGGTTAGGTTCCAGGCTACTGCTGTACAGGAGGGTCCTGCTTATATAGCAGGTTAGGTTCCAGGCTACTGCTGTACAGGAGGGTCCTGCTTATATAGCAGGTTAGGTTCCAGGCTACTGCTGTACAGGAGGGTCCTGCTTATATAGCAGGTTAGGTTCCAGGCTACTGCTGTACAGGAGGGTCCTGCTTATATAGCAGGTTAGGTTCCAGGCTACTCCTGTACAGGAGGGTCCTGCTTATACAGCAGGTTAGGTTCCAGGCTACTGCTGTACAGGAGGGTCCTGCTTATACAGCAGGTTAGGTTCCAGGCTTCTGCTGTACAGGAGGGTCCTGCTTATACAGCAGGTTAGGTTCCAGGCTACTGATGTTCAGGAGGGCCCTGCTTATATAGCAGGTTAGGTTCCAGGCAACTGCTGTACAGGAGGGTCCTGCTTATACAGCAGGTTAGGTTCCAGGCTTCTGTTGTACAGGAGGGTCCTGCTTATACAGCAGGTTAGGTTCCAGGCTACTGCTGTACAGGAGGGTCCTGCTTATACAGCAGGTTAGGTTCCAGGCTACTGCTGTACAGGAGGGTCCTGCTTATACAGCAGGTTAGGTTCCAGGCTTCTGCTGTACAGGAGGGTCCTGCTTATACAGCAGGTTAGGTTCCAGGCTACTGCTGTACAGGAGGGTCCTGCTTATACAGCAGGTTAGGTTCCAGGCTTCTGCTGTACAGGAGGGTCCTGCTTATACAGCAGGTTAGGTTCCAGGCTACTGCTGTACAGGAGGGTCGTGCTTATACAGCAGGTTAGGTTCCAGGCTACTGCTGTACAGGAGGGTCCTGCTTATATAGCAGGTTAGGTTCCAGGCTACTGATGTTCAGGAGGGTCCTGCTTATACAGCAGGTTAGGTTCCAGGCTACTGCTGTACAGGAGGGTCCTGCTTATACAGCAGGTTAGGTTCCAGGCTTCTGCTGTACAGGAGGGTCCTGCTTATACAGCAGGTTAGGTTCCAGGCTACTGCTGTACAGGAGGGTCCTGCTTATACAGCAGGTTAGGTTCCAGGCTTCTGCTGTACAGGAGGGTCCTGCTTATACAGCAGGTTAGGTTCCAGGCTACTGCTGTACAGGAGGGTCCTGCTTATACAGCAGGTTAGGTTCCAGGCTACTGCTGTACAGGAGGGTCCTGCTTATATAGCAGGTTAGGTTCCAGGCTACTGATGTTCAGGAGGGTCCTGCTTATACAGCAGGTTAGGTTCCAGCCTACTGCTGTACAGGAGGGTCCTGCTTATACAGCAGGTTAGGTTCCAGGCTTCTGCTGTACAGGAGGGTCCTGCTTATACAGCAGGTTAGGTTCCAGGCTACTGCTGTACAGGAGGGTCCTGCTTATACAGCAGGTTAGGTTCCAGGCTACTGCTGTACAGGAGGGTCCTGCTTATACAGCAGGTTAGGTTCCAGGCTACTGCTGTACAGGAGGGTCCTGCTTATACAGCAGGTTATGTTCCAGGCTACTGCTGTACAGGAGGGTCCTGCTTATACAGCAGGTTAGGTTCCAGGCTACTAATGTTCAGGAGGGCCCTGCTTATACAGCAGGTTAAGTTCCAGGCTACTGCTGTACAGGAGGGTCCTGCTTATACAGCAGGTTAGGTTCCAGGCTACTGATGTTCAGGAGGGCCCTGCTTATACTGCAGGTTAGGTTCCAGGCTACTGCTGTACAGGAGGGTCCTGCTTATACAGCAGGTTAGGTTCCAGGCTACTGATGTTCAGGAGGGCCCTGCTTATACAGCAGGTTAGGTTCCAGGCTACTGCTGTACAGGAGGGTCCTGCTTATACAGCAGGTTAGGTTCCAGGCTACTGATGTTGAGAGGGCCCTGCTTATACAGCAGGTTAGGTTCCAGGGTACTGCTGTACAGGAGGGTCCTGCTTATACAGCAGGTTAGGTTCCAGGCTACTGATGTTCAGGAGGGCCCTGCTTATACAGCAGGTTAGGTTCCAGGCTACTGCTGTACAGGAGGGTCCTGCTTATACAGCAGGTTAGGTTCCAGGCTACTGATGTTGAGAGGGCCCTGCTTATACAGCAGGTTAGGTTCCAGGGTACTGCTGTACAGGAGGGTCCTGCTTATACAGCAGGTTAGGTTCCAGGCTACTGATGTTGAGAGGGCCCTGCTTATACAGCAGGTTAGGTTCCAGGGTACTGCTGTACAGGAGGGTCCTGCTTATACAGCAGGTTAGGTTCCAGGCTACTGATGTTCAGGAGGGCCCTGCTTATACAGCAGGTTAGGTTCCAGGCTACTGATGTTCAGGAGGGCCCTGCTTATACAGCAGGTTAGGTTCCAGGCTACTGATGTTCAGGAGGGCCCTGCTTATATAGCAGGTTAGGTTCCAGGCTACTGATGTTCAGGAGGGCCCTGCTTATACAGCAGGTTAGGTTCCAGGCTACTGATGTTCAGGAGGGCCCTGCTTATATAGCAGGTTAGGTTCCAGGCTACTGATGTTCAGGAGGGCCCTGCTTATACAGCAGGTTAGGTTCCAGGCTACTGATGTTCAGGAGGGCCCTGCTTATACAGCAGGTTAGGTTCCAGACTACTGATGTTCAGGAGGGCCCTGCTTATATTGCAGGTTAGGTTCCAGGCTACTGATGTTCAGGAGGGCCCTGCTTATACAGCAGGTTAGGTTCCAGGGTACTGCTGTACAGGATGGTCCTGCTTATACAGCAGGTTAGGTTCCAGGCTACTGATGTTCAGGAGGGCCCTGCTTATATAGCAGGTTAGGTTCCAAGCTACTGATGTTCAGGAGGGCCCTGCTTATACAGCAGGTTAGGTTCCAGACTACTGATGTTCAGCAGGGCCCTGCTTATATAGCAGGTTAGGTTCCAGACTACTGATGTTCAGCAGGGCCCTGCTTATACAGCAGGTTAGGTTCCAGACTACTGATGTTCAGGAGGGCCCTGCTTATACAGCAGGTTAGGTTCCAGACTACTGATGTTCAGCAGGGCCCTGCTTATATAGCAGGTTAGGTTCCAGACTACTGATGTTCAGCAGGGCCCTGCTTATACAGCAGGTTAGGTTCCAGACTACTGATGTTCAGGAGGGCCCTGCTTATACAGCAGGTTAGGTTCTAGTTAGCAAAATAAGAGGTTTTAAGTAGAAGTGATGCAAGGAGGGAGGAGTATATGGAGAGGAAAAGGGAGGTTAAGCGAGTGGTGTTTTGTGATGTGTTGTTGTGGTTGTGGTGTGTTGTTGTGGTTGTGGTTGTGGTGTGTTGTGATGTGTTGTTGTGGTTGTGGTTGTGGTGTGTTGTGATGTGTTGTTGTGGTTGTGGTGTGTTGTTGTGGTGTGTTGTTGTGGTTGTGGTTGTGGTTGTGGTTGTGGTGTGTTGTGTTGTTGTGGTGTGTTGTGGTTGTGGTGTGTTGTTGTGGTTGTGGTTGTGGTGTGATGTGTTGTTGTGGTGTGTTGTTGTGGTTGTGGTGTGTTGTTGTGGTTGTGGTGTGTTGTGATGTGTTGCTGTGGTTGTGGTGTGTTGTTGTGGTTGTGGTGTGTTGTTGTGGTGTGTTGTTGTGGTTGTGGTTGTGGTGTGTTGTGATGTGTTGTTGTGGTTGTGGTGTGTTGTTGTGGTGTGTTGTTGTGGTTGTGGTTGTGGTGTGTTGTGATGTGTTGTTGTGGTTGTGGTGTGTTGTTGTGGTTGTGGTGTGTTGTTGTGGTTGTGGTGTGTTGTGGTTGTGGTGTTTTGTGATGTGTTGTTGTGGTTGTGGTGTGTTGTTGTGGTTGTGGTGTGTTGTTGTGGTTGTGGTGTGTTGTGGTTGTGGTGTGTTGTTGTGGTTGTGGTGTTTTGTGATGTGTTGTTGTGGTTGTGGTGTGTTGTTGTGGTTGTGGTTGTGGTTGTGGTGTGTTGTTGTGGTTGTGGTGTGTTGTTGTGGTTGTGGTGTGTTGTGGTTGTGATGTGTTGTTGTGGTTGTGGTGTTTTGTGATGTGTTGTTGTGGTTGTGGTGTGTTGTTGTGGTTGTGGTTGTGGTTGTGGTGTTTTGTGATGTGTTGTTGTGGTTGTGGTGTTTTGTGATGTGTTGTTGTGGTTGTGGTGTGTTGTTGTGGTTGTGGTGTGTTGTGGTTGTGGTGTTTTGTGATGTGTTGTTGTGGTTGTGGTTGTGGTTGTGGTGTTTTGTGATGTGTTGTTGTTGTTGTGGTTGTGGTGTGTTGTGATGTGTTGTTGTGGTTGTGGTTGTGGTGTGTTGTGATGTGTTGTTGTGGTTGTGGTTGTGGTGTTTTGTGATGTGTTGTTGTGGTTGTGGTGTGTTGTTGTGGTTGTGGTGTGTTGTTGTGGTTGTGGTGTGTTGTTGTGGTTGTGGTGTGTTGTGGTTGTGGTGTGTTGTGATGTGTTGTTGTTGTTGTGGTTGTGGTGTGTTGTGATGTGTTGTTGTGGTTGTGGTGTGTTGTGTTGTTGTGGTTGTGGTGTGTTGTGATGTGTTGTTGTGGTTGTGGTGTGTTGTGTTGTTGTGATGTGTTGTTGTGGTTGTGGTGTGTTGTGTTGTTGTGGTTGTGGTGTGTTGTGTTGTTGTGGTTGTGGTGTGTTGTGGTGTGTTGTTGTGGTTGTGGTGTGTTGTGTTGTTGTGATGTGTTGTTGTGGTTGTGGTGTGTTGTGGTGTGTTGTGTTGTTGTGATGTGTTGTTGTGGTTGTGGTGTGTTGTGATGTGTTGTTGTGGTTGTGGTGTGTTGTGGTGTGTTGTTGTGGTTGTGGTGTGTTGTGTTGTTGTGATGTGTTGTTGTGGTTGTGGTGTGTTGTGATGTGTTGTGGTGTGTTGTTGTGGTTGTGGTGTGTTGTTGTGGTTGTGATGTGTTGTTGTGGTTGTGGTGTGTTGTGATGTGTTGTGGTGTGTTGTTGTGGTTGTGGTGTGTTGTGATGTGTTGTGGTGTGTTGTTGTGGTTGTGATGTGTTGTTGTGGTTGTGATGTGTTGTTGTGGTTGTGGTGTGTTGTGATGTGTTGTGGTGTGTTGTTGTGGTTGTGGTGTGTTGTGGTTGTGGTGTGTTGTTGTGGTTGTGGTGTGTTGTGGTGTGTTGTGGTGTGTTGTTGTGGTTGTGGTGTGTTGTTGTGGTTGTGGTGTGTTGTTGTGGTTGTGGTGTGTTGTGGTTGTGGTGTGTTGTTGTGGTTGTGGTTGTGGTGTGTTGTTGTGGTTGTGGTGTGTTGTTGTGGTTGTGGTGTGTTGTTGTGGTTGTGGTGTGTTGTGGTTGTGGTGTGTTGTTGTGGTTGTGGTGTGTTGTGATGTGTTGTGGTGTGTTGTTGTGGTTGTGGTGTGTTGTGGTTGTGGTGTGTTGTTGTGGTTGTGGTTGTGGTGTGTTGTTGTGGTTGTGGTGTGTTGTTGTGGTTGTGGTGTGTTGTTGTGGTTGTGGTGTGTTGTGGTTGTGGTGTGTTGTTGTGGTTGTGGTGTGTTGTGGTTGTGGTTGTGGTGTGTTGTTGTGGTTGTGGTGTGTTGTTGTGGTTGTGGTGTGTTGTGGTTGTGGTTGTGGTGTGTTGTTGTGGTTGTGGTGTGTTGTTGTGGTTGTGGTTGTGGTGTGTTGTTGTGGTTGTGGTGTGTTGTTGTGGTTGTGGTGTGTTGTTGTGGTTGTGGTTGTGGTGTGTTGTTGTGGTTGTGGTGTGTTGTTGTTGTGGTGTGTTGTGGTTGTGGTGTGTTGTGGTTGTGGTTGTGGTGTGTTGTGGTTGTGGTTGTGGTGTGTTGTTGTGGTTGTGGTGTGTTGTGGTTGTGGTGTGTTGTTGTGGTTGTGGTGTGTTGTTGTGGTTGTGGTGTGTTGTTGTGGTTGTGGTGTGTTGTTGTGGTTGTGGTGTGTTGTTGTGGTTGTGGTGTGTTGTTGTGGTTGTGGTGTGTTGTTGTGGTTGTGGTGTGTTGTTGTGGTTGTGGTGTGTTGTTGTGGTTGTGGTGTGTTGTTGTGGTTGTGGTGTGTTGTTGTGGTTGTGGTGTGTTGTTGTGGTTGTGGTGTGTTGTTGTGGTTGTGGTGTGTTGTGGTTGTGGTTGTGGTGTGTTGTTGTGGTTGTGGTGTGTTGTTGTGGTTGTGGTGTGTTGTTGTGGTTGTGGTGTGTTGTTGTGGTTGTGGTGTGTTGTTGTGGTTGTGGTGTGTTGTTGTGGTTGTGGTGTGTTGTTGTGGTTGTGGTGTGTTGTGGTTGTGGTGTGTTGTTGTGGTTGTGGTGTGTTGTGGTGTGTTGTTGTGGTTGTGGTGTGTTGTGGTGTGTTGTTGTGGTTGTGGTGTGTTGTGGTTGTGGTGTGTTGTGGTGTGTTGTTGTGGTTGTGGTGTGTTGTGGTGTGTTGTGGTTGTGGTGTGTTGTTGTGGTTGTGGTGTGTTGTGGTTGTGGTGTGTTGTTGTGGTTGTGGTGTGTTGTGGTTGTGGTGTGTTGTTGTGGTTGTGGTGTGTTGTGGTGTGTAGTTGTGGTTGTGTTGTGTTGTTGTGGCTGTGGTTGTGTGTGTGTTTGGTGATGATGAAGCATAAGTCAGGCAGTCAAAAGTTGGCTACTCGTAAGTTTGGGGTTCACCTGTATATATAGTACTAGTGGCACACCTCTGGCAAGAGAGTGATGGAGGGAGTGATGATGAAAGTGTTTCTTCCTTTTTAGGTCACCCTACCGTGGTGGGAGACAGTCAGTATATTAAAAAAAGTCCTGTAGTGTTTAGAAGAAGACAGCTACTATTAATGTTAAGTTTGCCTGAAATGCTCTGCACATAAAGGGGCTTTTGGCATGTACACCCAATTGTTATACCCCTTTATACAAACATGTATCATGCTTTCCGCTTCACACACAGAGGGCCCGGGTTCGATTCCCGGCGGGTGGAAACATTTCGACACGTTTCCTTACACCTATTGTCCTGTTCACCTAGCAGCAAATAGGTACCTGGATGTTAGTCGACTGGTGTGGGTCGCATCCTGGGGGACAAGATTAAGGACCCCAATGGAAATAAATTAGACAGTCCTCGATGACGCACTGACTTTCTTGGGTTATCCTGGGTGGCTAACCCTCCAGGGTTAAAAATCCAAACGAAATCTTATCTTATCTTATCTTATTATTAGAAGCATTATTGATTTTTTCCCAAAGACCCTTTTGTACATATATGTATACATTTACTAATAATTTTGAAATTCTTAGTAGCAGCTCATTTCAATTTTTATCATTTAGTGGTACATGATTTTATATATTGCAGCACAGTATGTTATTTTAGGCTGATAAATATTCTGATTTGAGAGAATTGAGCTTACCTTTCTTTTCTCTCAGATTTTATTTATTTCCCTTATTTTCCTGTTTATATATATATATATATATATATATATATATATATATATATATATATATATATATATTTTTTTTTTTTTTTATTATCACACCGGCCGATTCCCACCAAGGCAGGGTGGCCCGAAAAAGAAAGACTTTCACCATCATTCACTCCATCACTGTCTTGCCAGAAGGGTGCTTTACACTACAGTTTTTAAACTGCAACATTAACACCCCTCCTTCAGAGTGCAGGCACTGTACTTCCCATCTCCAGGACTCAAGTCCGGCCTGCCGGTTTCCCTGAATCCCTTCATAAATGTTACTTTGCTCACACTCCAACAGCACGTCAAGTATTAAAAACCATTTGTCTCCATTCACTCCTATCAAACACGCTCACGCATGCCTGCTGGAAGTCCAAGCCCCTCGCACACAAAACCTCCTTTACCCCCTCCCTCCAACCTTTCCTAGGCCGACCCCTACCCCGCCTTCCTTCCACTACAGACTGATACACTCTTGAAGTCATTCTGTTTCGCTCCATTCTCTCTACATGTCCGAACCACCTCAACAACCCTTCCTCAGCCCTCTGGACAACAGTTTTGGTAATCCCGCACCTCCTCCTAACTTCCAAACTACGAATTCTCTGCATTATATTCACACCACACATTGCCCTCAGACATGACATCTCCACTGCCTCCAGCCTTCTCCTCGCTGCAACATTCATCACCCATGCTTCACACCCATATAAGAGCGTTGGTAAAACTATACTCTCATACATTCCCCTCTTTGCCTCCAAGGACAAAGTTCTTTGTCTCCACAGACTCCTAAGTGCACCACTCACTCTTTTTCCCTCATCAATTCTATGATTCACCTCATCTTTCATAGACCCATCCGCTGACACGTCCACTCCCAAATATCTGAATACGTTCACCTCCTCCATACTCTCTCCCTCCAATCTGATATTCAATCTTTCATCACCTAATCTTTTTGTTATCCTCATAACCTTACTCTTTCCTGTATTCACCTTTAATTTTCTTCTTTTGCACACCCTACCAAATTCATCCACCAATCTCTGCAACTTCTCTTCAGAATCTCCCAAGAGCACAGTGTCATCAGCAAAGAGCAGCTGTGACAACTCCCACTTTGTGTGTGATTCTTTATCTTTTAACTCCACGCCTCTTGCCAAGACCCTCACATTTACTTCTCTTACAACCCCATCTATAAATATATTAAACAACCACGGTGACATCACACATCCTTGTCTAAGGCCTACTTTTACTGGGAAAAAATTTCCCTCTTTCCTACATACTCTAACTTGAGCCTCACTATCCTCGTAAAAACTCTTCACTGCTTTCAGTAACCTACCTCCTACACCATACACTTGCAACATCTGCCACATTGCCCCCCTATCCACCCTGTCATACGCCTTTTCCAAATCCATAAATGCCACAAAGACCTCTTTAGCCTTATCTAAATACTGTTCACTTATATGTTTCACTGTAAACACCTGGTCCACACACCCCCTACCTTTCCTAAAGCCTCCTTGTTCATCTGCTATCCTATTCTCCGTCTTACTCTTAATTCTTTCAATTATAACTCTACCATACACTTTACCAGGTACACTCAACAGACTTATCCCCCTATAATTTTTGCACTCTCTTTTATCCCCTTTGCCTTTATACAAAGGAACTATGCATGCTCTCTGCCAATCCCTAGGTACCTTACCCTCTTCCATACATTTATTAAATAATTGCACCAACCACTCCAAAACTATATCCCCACCTGCTTTTAACATTTCTATCTTTATCCCATCAATCCCGGCTGCCTTACCCCCTTTCATTTTACCTACTGCCTCACGAACTTCCCCCACACTCACAACTGGCTCTTCCTCACTCCTACAAGATGTTATTCCTCCTTGCCCTATACACGAAATCACAGCTTCCCTATCTTCATCAACATTTAACAATTCCTCAAAATATTCCTTCCATCTTCCCAATACCTCTAACTCTCCATTTAATAACTCTCCTCTCCTATTTTTAACTGACAAATCCATTTGTTCTCTAGGCTTTCTTAACTTGTTAATCTCACTCCAAAACTTTTTCTTATTTTCAACAAAATTTGTTGATAACATCTCACCCACTCTCTCATTTGCTCTCTTTTTACATTGCTTCACCACTCTCTTAACTTCTCTCTTTTTCTCCATATACTCTTCCCTCCTTGCATCACTTCTACTTTGTAAAAACTTCTCATATGCTAACTTTTCTCCCTTACTACTCTCTTTACATCATCATTCCACCAATCGCTCCTCTTCCCTCCTGCACCCACTTTCCTGTAACCACAAACTTCTGCTGAACACTCTAACACTACATTTTTAAACCTACCCCATACCTCTTCGACCCCATTGCCTATGCTCTCATTAGCCCATCTATCCTCCAATAGCTGTTTATATCTTACCCTAACTGCCTCCTCTTTTAGTTTATAAACCTTCACCTCTCTCTTCCCTGATGCTTCTATTCTCCTTGTATCCCATCTACCTTTTACTCTCAGTGTAGCTACAACTAGAAAGTGATCTGATATATCTGTGGCCCCTCTATAAACATGTACATCCTGAAGTCTACTCAACAGTCTTTTATCTACCAATACATAATCCAACAAACTACTGTCATTTCGCCCTACATCATATCGTGTATACTTATTTATCCTCTTTTTCTTAAAATATGTATTACCTATAACTAAACCCCTTTCTATACAAAGTTCAATCAAAGGGCTCCCATTATCATTTACACCTGGCACCCCAAACTTACCTACCACACCCTCTCTAAAAGTTTCTCCTACTTTAGCATTCAAGTCCCCTACCACAATTACTCTCTCACTTGGTTCAAAGGCTCCTATACATTCACTTAACATCTCCCAAAATCTCTCTCTCTCCTCTGCATTCCTCTCTTCTCCAGGTGCATACACGCTTATTATGACCCACTTCTCGCATCCAACCTTTACTTTAATCCACATAATTCTTGAATTTACACATTCATATTCTCTTTTCTCCTTCCATCTCCAGGACTCAAGTCCGACTATATGAAAATAACCGGTTTCCCTGAATCCCTTCACTAAATATTACCCTGCTCACACTCCAACAGATCGTCAGGTCCCAAGTACCATTCGTCTCCATTCACTCCTATCTAACACGCTCACGCACGCTTGCTGGAAGTCCAAGCCCCTCGCCCACAAAACCTCCTTTACCCCCTCTCTCCAACCCTTTCGAGGACGACCCCTACCCCGCCTTCCTTCCCCTATAGATTTATATGCTTTCCATGTCATTCTACTTTGATCCATTCTCTCTAAATGACCAAACCACCTCAACAACCCCTCTTCTGCCCTCTGACTAATACTTTTATTAACTCCACACCTTCTCCTAATTTCCACACTCCGAATTTTCTGCATAATATTTACACCACACATTGCCCTTAAACAGGACATCTCCACTGCCTCCAACCGTCTCCTCGCTGCTGCATTTACCACCCAAGCTTCACACCCATATAAAAGTGTTGGTACTACTATACTTTCATACATTCCCTTCTTTGCCTCCATAGATAACGTTTTTTGACTCCACATATACCTCAATGCACCACTCACCTTTTTTCCCTCATCAATTCTATGATTAACCTCATCCTTCATAAAGCCATCCGCCGACACGTCAACTCCCAAGTATCTGAAAACATTCACTTCTTCCATACTCCTCCTCCCCAATTTGATATCCAATTTTTCTTTATCTAAATCATTTGACACCCTCATCACCTTACTCTTTTATATATACATGTATATATATATACAGTGGACCCCCGACATTCGATGCATTTTAATGCAAAAATGTCGCCTCGACATTCGATGGAAAACCCGACATTCGATACGATTCGTACAAGACGTGTTCACGTGTGGCCTGAACTGCCCCGTGTGTGTGCCAGTGTTTACAAGCCAGCCAGTGACCACGCATCTAAGGATACATTCGGTACATTCCATATTATCCATATTATCACTGTTTTTGGTGCTTGTTTCTGCAAAATGTCACCATGGGCCCTAAGAAATCATCTAGCGCCAACGCTGTGGTAAAAAGGGTGAGAATTAGTATGGAAATTAAGAAAGATTTTGATGGGTTTGGGGCTAACCCTGAGAAGCCTATGCCAGTTGTGGACTCCATTGTGCCTACTTCAAAAATTAAGGAAATGTGTGCGAAGTGGGTTGAACTGCAAACCTTTATGGGTGAAAATCATCCTAACACAGCTATTGCAAGCCGTGCTGGTGACTATTACAATGACAATGTTATGGCCCATTTTAGACAAATCTTAAAGGAACGGCGACAGATGTCCAGTGACTCTCAAGCTGGTCCTAGTGGCATTAAAAGAAGAAGGGAAGTAACCCTGGAAAAGGACTTGCTACCTCAAGTCCTAATGGGTGTCTTGCACGGATTAATTTGATTTCCATTATTTCTTACTGGGAAAATTAACTTGACTTTCGATATTTTCGACATTCGATAGCTCTCAGGAACGGATTAGTATTGAATGTCGAGGGTCCACTGCATTAGCAGTTTGGAGGGATATGTTGTGTATCTTTATACGCATATGCTTCTAAACTGTTGTGTTCTGAGCACCTCTGCAAAAACGGTGATTATGTGTGAGTGAGGTGAAAGTGTTGAATGACGATGAAAGTATTTTCATTTTGGGGATTTCCTTTCTTTATGGGTCACCCTGCCTCGGTGGGAGACAGCCGACTTGTTGAAAAAAAAAAAAAAAATTGTCCACTCCTGATCTCTGTCTTTGAGAATACAGACGCTATGACCCAAGTTTAGAACTGGGACAGTAACTTCATTTCTGTTTATATGTACAACAAGGCACATTCTCATGTGGCTTGTATATATAAACAGAACAACGCAATCATGCGTCATCAGGAGTTATGCAATGTTGCAAGACAGCAACAGATAGTAGGGGAAAATTCTCTTGAGACAAGGCAGAAGTGCTTTATGCTTCTGCCTTGCCTCAAAATTTTTCCCCCACTATCTGTTGCTAGTTTTGCAACATTGCATGGCTTGTGAGGATGCACAAGAGTACAGAAGATCTTGAGCTAAAGATTTCCATTCCCACGTGGCTTGTTCTGCATAGTTAAGATTACCATTTTGTCATTGTACTGAATTCTGTTTATATATAAATGTTGTTTTTTGATAGGGTAATGTAGTGATCCCCGGCTTGAACGTGATAGACTGCAGTAATATAACCGAAGTGATCAACTGTCTGGAAGCTGGCCTTGTTCACCGTCACACCACTGCTATACAGAGTCACGATCCCTCAACCTCTCATGCCATCTTTTCGTTAATTTTGGAACATCAGTGGAGTGATCCAGGTTAGTGTAAGTTATTTCTACTAAAACTGCTTTAACTTTCCTGAAGGTTGTTGGTGTTGGTTGAATACAAATACTGATACTAATCTAAATTTAATTATTACTTCGTAGGGTATACAATAAACTGAAGGTGTAGAGAATACCCAGCTTCTCAGGTGAAACATAGCAGTAAGTAGATACCTGAGTGTTAGTCATCTTATACCTGCTGTCCCTGTTCTCCAAGCAGGTGGCCTGCGAGGTCACCGGACCTATCTGTTTGTGACTTCTTTATTTCGGGGTACGTGAAGAGCACAGTTTACATACCACCACTACCCGCAACCCTGGAGGAGCTGAAAATTTCGGTACCTGAAGCAGTTGGCATGATAACACCAGATATGCTGCAGAGCATCTGGACCGAGCTGGACTATCACATCGATGTTTGCCGAGAAACCAGAGGGGCGCACACTGAGTGCCTTTAATGCTACCCTATACCACATGAAACTGAATGAAATCCTGCATCTGAAGCTACTAATTCTGAAAGATTATTACAATAAAGTGACATGGTATACCTGTTTGAAATCAGTGTGTGTTGTTTGTGGACACTCTGTATTATTGTTATTATTATGATATTTATATTTTATGATGGTGCAGTAGTGGCCGACTGGTCTGAGAATTTTGGAAAGATTTTAGCATCACTTTAAAAATAAGTGGTAAAGTTTTTCCCATGTTTCAGATGGAAAGTTGAAGTACGTTTACTCTCGCATGAACTTCGTTGACCTGGGTGGCTCCGAACGACTTATGCAGTTTGGATATGGTGGTTTTGGCTTACCCAGCGAAGAGTCGTTTTTTCTCAATACCGATTTAAAAGCGCTAAACAACGTTATTCATTGTTTAGCAGATCAATCTTATGTGGGTCCGATCCCTTACAAGGAGTCAAGGCTTACTCATATTTTAAAGGTATGTTACTAATGCTAATTTGTGTTAATTGTGTGAAGGTTAAGTTCTATTGTTTTATATGATAAGTCTTGTACAGGTACTTCTCGACTTAAGATGGGGTTCCTTCCCAACGAGCCCATCGTACATCAAAAATGTTGTAAATCCAAAATATCGTGTTTAAAAAAAATGAATAATTACTGTCACTGAATAAGGAAATAAATAAATAATTACTGTAACTAAATACCAGTACAGTGGACCCTCGCTTAACGCTATTAATCCGTTCCTGAGAGCTCAACGTTAGGCGGAATTATCGTTAGGCGAATTAATTTTCCCCATAAGAAATAATGGAAATCAAATTAATCCATTCCTGACACCCCATAGTACTAATGAACAAACAAAATTTTACCACATGAAATATTAATTTTAATACACACAAACTGAAGAAGACATGCACAGTTACATGACACTTACCTTTATTGAAGATCTGGTGATGATTGATGGGATGGGAGGAGGGGAGAGTGTTGATGGTCTTAGTGTTTAGAAGGGGAATCCCCTTCCATTAGGACTTGAGGTGTCAAGTCCTTTTCCGGGGTTACTTCCCTTCTTCTTTTAATGCCACTAGGACCAGCTTGAGAGTCACTGGACTTCTGTCGCACAACATATCTGTCCATAGAGGTCTGTACCTCCCGTTCCTTTATGACATTCCTAAAGTGTTTCACAACATTGTCAGTGTAATAGTCACCAGCACGGCTTGCAACAGCTGTGTGAGGGTGATTTTCATCAAAAAAGGTTTGCACTTTAAGCCACATTGCACACATTTCCTTAATCTTTGAAGTAGGCAACTTCCTCAATTTCTCTCTCCCCTCCTCCGAAGCAGTTTCCTCAGGTGTGGCCTCTTGCTGTTGAAGATGATCTAGCAGCTCATCAGTGGTTAGTTCTTCAATGTCCTCCTCCACAAACTCTTCCACATCCTCCCCACTAACCTCCAACCCCAAGGATTTCCCCAATGCCACAGTGGATTCCTCAACTGGCATAGGATTTCCAAGGTTAGCCTCAAACCCTTCAAAATTCCTTTGGTCTACACATTCTGGCCACAGTTTCTTCCAAGCAGAGTTCAAGGTCCTCTTAGTCACTCCCTCCCAAGCCTTACCTATAAGGTTTACACAATTGAGGATATTAAAGTGATCTCTCCAAAACTCTCTTAGAGTCAATTGAGTTTCTGTGGTCACTACAAAGCACCTTTCAAACAGAGCTTTTGTGTACAGTTTCTTGAAGTTGGAAATGACCTGCTGGTCCATGGGCTGCAGGAGAGGAGTGGTATTAGGAGGCAAAAACTTGACCTTAATGAAGCTCATTTCCGCAGAAAGTCGCTCTGCCACTTCTGAAGGATAACCAGGAGCATTGTCTAATACCAGGAGGCACTTAAGGTCTAATTTCTTTTCAATTAGGTAATTTTTCACAGTGGGGGCAAATGCTTGGTGTAACCAGTCATAGAAAAAGTCCCTAGTGACCCATGCCTTACTGTTTGCCCTCCACAGCACACAAATTAGCCTTGAGGACATTGTTTTTCCTGAACGCTCTAGGAGTTTCAGAGTGATACACCAATAAAGGCTTCACTTTGCAATCACCACTAGCATTGGCACACATCAACAGAGTAAGCCTGTCTTTCATAGGCTTATGTCCTGGGAGTGCCTTTTCCTCCTCAGTAATGTAGGTCCTGCTTGGCATTTTCTTCCAAAACAGGCCTGTTTCGTCACAATAAACACTTTTTCAGGTTTCATTCCTTCACTGTCTATGTACTCCTTGAATTCCTGCACATATTTTCCATTTGCTTTGTGGTCCGAACTGGCAGCCTCACCATGCCTTATCACACTATGTATGCCACTACGCTTCTTAAATCTCTCAAACCAACCTTTGCTGGCCTTAAATTCACTCACATCATCACTAGTTGCAAGCAGTTTTCTAATTAAATCGTCATGCAACTTCCTAGCCTTTTCACATATGATCGCTTGAGAGATGCTATCTCCTGATATCTGTTTTTCGTTTATCCACACCAATAACAGTCTCTCAACATCTTCTATCACTTGCGATCTCTGTTTCGAAAACGAAGTTGCACCTTTGGCAAGAACAGCTTCCTTGATTGCCGTTTTCTTGGCCACAATAGTAGCAATGGTTGATTGGGGTTTTGTGTACAACCTGGCCAGCTCAGAGACACGCACTCCACTTTCATACTTAGCAATGATCTCTTTCTTCATATCCATAGTAATTCTCACCCTTATTGCTGTAGGGTTGGCACTAGAAGCTTTCTTGGGGCCCATGGTGACTTATTTTGCAGGTGCAATCACTGAAAAGGCTGTGATAATATGAAATGTTCCAATTGTATGCTTGGAAGTGACCGCGGTGGCTGGCTTGTAAACACTGGCACCCATGGAACAAGTGAGGCGAACTCAGGCCGCATGTGGACACGTCTCGAATGAATCGCGTTGAGCAAGTTTTTTAGCGATAGCTGAGGCAAAATTTTTGTGTTAAAATGTATCACTAGGCGGATTTAATGTTATGCGATGCGTTCGTTAGGCGAGGGTCCACTGTATTGGAAAGTATTATAATAAATGAATACAAGTTACGGACTTGCTGCCTTCATTCTGGGTAATTTTTCCTAAGTTCCATATTGTAAGTTGAACAATCATAAGTCAAGAAGTATCTGTTTATTTTTTTTTCAATATTCAGACCATCTCCCACCAAGGCAGGGTGATATAAAAAGAAAAACGAAAGCTTTTCTTTTTATCATTATTGTGTGTAATAATGATAAAAAGAAGAGCGAAAGTTTTTCTTTTTACATTTAGTAATTTATATAGGAGAAGGGGTTACTAGCCTCTTGCTCCCAGCATTTTAGTCGTTTCTTACAGCACACACGGCTTATGAAGAATTCAATCTTGTTTATATCCTGGTTAATAAAGTGTATTACAGTGCTGAACCTGACCTATCCACATCCATATTATGCTTTAATTTGCTAGGGTAAACTTTTGTAAATGATTAAGTTAATACTATAGTATAACCTTGATAATCAGTCAGTTTTTTAATATAGTGCACCTCCTTGGGGAAGCAGAGAAGAATTCTCCCTCCGTAAGCCACTAGTGTCATAAGAGGCGACTAAAATGCTAGGAACAAGGGGATAGTAACCTCTTCTCCTGCATAAATTACTAAATGCAAATGGAAGATCTTTTCTTTCCTTTTTTCAGGTCACTTTACCTTGGTGAGAGATGGCCGGTGTGTTAAAAAAAAATATTTGTAAGTGTGACTATATAAAGTTAGGGAGCCTTAACCTAACCTTGTCAAACCCTTTAAGTAAAAAAAAAAAAAAGATAGTGAATAGCGTGTGGATAGGTTATATGCCTTATTCAATTTTGAGTGCACTTTTTCAATTTTGAGTGCACTTTTTCAATTTTGAGTGCACTTTTTCAATTGCTTTTACAAGAAATCATACTCCTGTAAGACCCCCATATCTACAGGTCTGGTACCTGCAGTTTCAGTTATCCACAGTGGCACGAAAATAACCCATAATTTTGCTTTATAATTATACCCAAGTGTAAAAGTAGTGATGGTGGCAGTTCTTCAAAGCCTAAGAGAAGCTGTGAAGTGCTTCCCATCATTGAAAAAGTGATAATTCTCCACTAATTGTGCACAATTTATCAGTTAAACTTTATAATGGGTATGTATGCAAACGAAAAGTGACGTCTGTGGGGTTCACTGTTATCCGCAGTTTCAGTATCTGCGGCAGGTCCTTGGAGCATATCCCTCGCGGATACAGGGGTCCTACTGTATTTACAGGTACTTTGTCATACACATAAATGAATTCTCTTATTCACCAAAAATATTAACTTTGAAGTGTGGGTTCTTGTTAGATCATTACAGCCAGGGTATTGATTCTGTATTTTTTTATAGAGTCACTTATCTCAAGTGGTGTATTGAAGCTTCTGTGGAGACAAAGCACATTATACATGAAGACAAAAAATGGGAGTGTACTAGAGTACAGTGGTACCAATACTGGGTTGTGGGTGTGAAGCATGGATTTTAAATGTTACAGTAAGGTGGAGTCTGGAGGCAGGGGCAATATCCTGTTTAAAGGCAATGTGTGGTGTGAGCATCATCCAGAGAATTTGTAGCTTGGGGATTAGAAGAATGTGTTGGGTTACCAAAAGTATTATCCAGATGGCTGAGGTGAGGTTGTTGAGGTGCTTTGGACATTTAGAGAGGATGGAAGAAAATAAGATGACAATGAGGGTGTATAATTCTGGGGTGGAGGGGATGAGAAGTAGGGGGTCATCCCAAGAGTGGTTGGAGGGAATGGATAAGGGAGGTTTTGAGTACTAAGGGCTTTGACATACAGCAGGCTTATGTATGTTAGACAGGAGTGAGTGGAGGCAAGTGATTTTTATAATGGATTCAGGGAAACCGGTTAGCCAGAGTTGAGTTCTGGAGGTGGGAAGTACAGTGCCTGCACTCTGAAGGATGGGTAAGGATGTTACAGTTCTGGAGGTGGGAAGTACAGTACCTGCACTCTGAAGGATGAGTGAGGATGTTACAGTTCTGGAGGTGGGAAGTACAGTATCTGTACTCTGAAGGATGAGTGAGGTTGATACAGTTCTGGAGGTGGGAGGTACAGTACCTGCACTCTGAAGGATGAGTGAGGATGTTACAGTTCTGGAGGTGGGAGGTACAGTACCTGTACTCTGAAGGATGAGTGAGAATGTTACAATTCTGGAGGTGGGAAGTACAGTACCTGTACTCTGAAGGATGAGTGAGAATGTTACAGTTCTGGAGGTGGGAGGTACAGTACCTGTACTCTGAAGGATGAGTGAGGATGTTACAGTTCTGGAGGTGGGAAGTACAGTACCTGTACTCTGAAGGATGAGTGAGGATGTTACAGTACTGGAGGTGGGAAGTACAGTACCTGTACTCTGAAGGATGAGTGAGGATGTTACAGTTAAGTGGGTCATCTATAAGGTCAGGACGCTCCTGGGAAAACAATCGTTGAATATTTTATGCTGTACATGTTTCTTCTTTTTCGGGTCACTTTCCTTAGTGGGAGATGACCCACGTCTTGAAAAATAATAATAATAATATTTGAGATTTTGTTATTCTCGAATGCTTGTCCTTTCTAAACAACAGCTGTTTTTCAGGATGCCTTTGGAGGCAACAGTTTAAGTTTAATGTTGTGTTGTTTGTCGCCATCACCCGAAGATTTCGACGCTACGTTTAATACACTCAAGTACGGTGTCCTAGCACGCTACATCCTTAACTGTCCTGCTGTCAACATGGCAATACAAAACAGTGCAAGAGGGTCAACGACCACCACGACTCCTTGTTCTGCACACACAAATCTAAGAGTAAACATTTTTTAATGCATTTGAATTCTTGTCATGTAACATGTGATTTAGCCTAGAATATATACATGTTCCTTGATTTACGATGGGAATGCGTTCCGACGAACCCATCATAAGTTGAATATTAATATGATATGCTTAATAAATAAGTAAATGAATAACTACTGTCATTAAATAAGTAAATAAACTAATAATTACTGTAACTAAATACCAGTATTGACAAGTAAAGAAATTAATGCAACAAGTTATGGATTTGCTACTTTCGTGCTTGACAATTATCTCAAGTTTCTTCTCCATTGTAAAGCTGAAATATTGTAGGTTGAACCATTGTAAGTCAAGGAGCACCTGTGTACAGTGAGCTTTCTTATTAAGCTCCTTTACACAATGCATGTTTTTTAACCCTTTGAGGGTCGACAGGCCCTCTCCGAGACTCGTTCTCAAGGGTCGGCCAAATTTCAAAAAAAAATAAAAAAAAATTTTCTTATGAAAAGATAGAGAATCTTTTCCCGATCATAATGACACCAAAAGTATAAATTTGATGGAAAACTTAGGGAATTATGCTCTCACGAAGTTAGCAGTCTCGGCGATGTTTACGCATCGGCGATTTTGCCCACTTTGAGCCCTATTTTCGGGCAATTGCACTGTACAATCTGACAAAAAACATGAATATTTTGCTAGAACTCCATTTTTTCTATTGAATGAGTGCAAGACACCACCCATTTACCAATTTCAACTATCCAATACAGTGGTCAGAATTTAGCAATTTTGCCAGTTTCACACAAATTTCAAAAGATGCCAATTTCCAAATAGGGTCCAGAATAAACAAGAAAGACATTCCTGGCACTAAAATAACATTTCTTCTGTTCATTAGTCACATCCCAACACCCCTCTTACATTCTTTTGCTTTCCACTTTGAATTTTTATTCTCACAAAAAATAGAAGATTTACTGTTATGCAGACTACTGCATTAGTGTAAAAAATGGTATAAATAATATCAGCGCACTAGTAAAAGAATATTAGACTCGCCAGTTGACGTGTATTGGACACTTAGCATGATTTGTTTACTTTTGAACTTTGGTAAAAATCGAACATTTCTGCTACTTTGAGCTCAATTTCAAGGTACTTTTCATTGTAAAACCAGTCAAAATCATCTCAATTTCTGTAATATGTCTTCCATTCTATAAAATGAGACCAAGAAAACTAGAATACAACAATAAATACCATACGAAAATACACTGCAAAGTCGCTGTTTTATTCAAAAAAAATGGTCAAAGTTTTTTATTTCTCATTATGCACTGTGTGCTGCAGGATTTTTTTTATACTGTGCACACTGACCACATAGACCCATTCTTTCATATGTAGGCCTACCAGCTTTCTCCCACTAGATTTGAGGGCGCTAGAATTTAGGCGTACTAGTACGTCAAAAACCCTGGGCCGTAAGCCGTACTAGTACGGCCGAAGCCCCCAAAGGGTTAAGTAAAGGCAAATGAAAAGCACATTTCAAAATAGCATGTGGAGAGGTCCTTGTAGTACATATTATTCAATTTCCGATGCATGTTTGCAACTGCATTCACAAAAACTCGATATACAGGAGCTCCTCGCTTTATGATTGTTCAACTTTTACGATGGTATGACGGCAATGCACATTCAGTGGTTTATTCACTTATTCAGTGACAGTAGTTATTTATTTACCCATTTATTTATCGTATATTCATATTTGGACTTCAACCTCATCGTAAGTCGAGGAGCACCTGTATAGAGGAGCTTTATAAGAGAATTCACTGTTTTTCAAATAAAAAGATAAACATGATATGGAAGGTAATAAATAACGAGTTTGCTCTACAGCATCAGTCAGACAGTGGACAGTCTACACTGACTGCCATGCAGAGTAGCGTACAACAGTCGTTAGGAACCGTCCAGCAGTCAACAGCGACCAACGACACCTCTGTAGCAGCCTTAGATGATGCTGGATCACTAGATACTGAGGACTTGTTCAAGTAAGCTTTCTAAATTATAGAGAATACCCAGTGGATGATTCCCCAGGTTATAGACATTCACACTTACTAATGAGGTTAATTAAAGACTTGATTAACAGATTTCTAAGTTTTTTTTTTTTTTTTTTTTTTTTTTTTTTTCAACAAGTCGGCCGTCTCCCACCGAGGCAGGTTGACCCAAAAAAGAAAGAAAATCCCCAAAAAGAAAATACTTTCATCATCATTCAACACTTTCACCACACTTGCACATTATCACTGTTTTTTGCAGAGGTGCTCAGAATACAACAGTCTAGAAGCATACACATATAAAGATACACAACATATCCCTCCAAACTGCCAATATCCCAAACCCCTCCTTTAAAGTGCAGGCATTGTACTTCCCATTTCCAGGACTCAAGTCCGACTATATGAAAATAACCGGTTTCCCTGAATCCCTTCACTAAATATTACTAAGTATGTTTGTTAAATTATAGAGAGTACTCAGCTGATGAATCCCCAAATTATAGACATTCACATTTGTTGCTTAAGTTTTAGTCAACCACACTAATGAGATTCATTAACTCTAGTAATGGCATCCCTCTGGCAAGACATGCACTTATGTATATCAAGTCTTACCTTACTAATAGACAGCAATATGTCTCTACTAATAGAGCAACCTCCGCAGCAAGACCTCTGGACACTGGTGTACCACAGGGAAGCGTTCTTGGCCCCCAACTTTTCCTCTTATATATCTACGACCTCCCAAACGTATTGCAACAACTTGGACCTATTCTCTTTGCTGATGACACAATTTTGTAATCTCCCACCCTAATCTTGCCTTACTTAACACTTCTCTTAATGAAGAACTCGTAAAAACATCGACCTGGATTACTGCTGTTAAGCTTACACATAATATTGACAAAACCTTCTATATTATGTTTGGAAGTAGAGCAAGAGAGGTCCAACTAAACATTATGCTTAACAATACCCTTATTGTTAAACATAATGAGGGAAAATTCATTGGTCTGCACCTTGACAGACGCTTGAAATTCAACACCCATATTCAACACATAGCAAAAAACGTATCCAAAACAGTTAGCATCCTCCCAGAGATACATTACTATGTACCACAGACAGCTCTACTTATACTGTACTGTTCACTGATCTACCCCTACCTCACCTATGCTATTTGTGCCTGGGGATGCTATTTGTGCCTGGGGATGCTATTTGTGCCTGGGGATGCTATTTGTGCCTGGGGATGCTATTTGTGTCTGGGGATGCTATTTGTGCCTGGGGATGCTATTTGTGTCTGGGGATGCTATTTGTGCCTGGGGATGCTATTTGTGTCTGGGGATGCTATTTGTGCCTGGGGAACCACAACAACAACTCATCTAAAGCCAATAATTATTCAACAAAAAGCTGCAGTGCATATGATCAAACAGTTCACTGCTAGACAACACACTTCCCCACTCTTCAAAGTCCTAAACTTGCTCACTTTACAGAACATTCACTCTTACTACTGTTCAACCTACATTTTCACAGCAGTACACTCTAATATAAATCTCAAACTAAAGCATTTTCTTGATAGTTGCAACAGGACCTGTAGATATAATAGTAGGCACAAAAATCTCTATGACATTCCCCATGTCTGGCTAAATCTCTTCAAAAATTAAATGTACATTAACCCTTAACATTAACCATTAACCATTAACGCGCCCCAAATTTTTTGAGGAAAAAAAAAAAGAGCATATGGTACCCAGGCATCCCCAATTATTTTAATATGGAACACAGTGAGTGCACACACCCATTCTCTCATGTCTAGGTGACTCAGGCTTATTGTGGCAATGTTGAATGAATGACAAAAAAAACGTATATATACGTTTGGGGCGCTACGCACGTGAACGTATATGTACGTTTGGACCGTTTAAGGGTTAAAGGGCCCAGAATCTGGAACTTTGCAAGAAATCTCCAGAACCACTAACTCAACAAGCATTTTCAAAACTACTGTTAAAAAGCACCTTATCTCCCTAACATATCCCAGCATCATCTAAATATGTAAAAGCTATAAATGAATATTCTCAATATCATGAACATATGTAAAACTTTGTAAACAACATAAGCTTACTCTTACTATCTGTAACCCTTCCAAACCTGTAATTCTCTCCATTACACTTATTAACCCTTTCAGGGTCCAAGGCCCAAATCTGGAGTCACGCACCAGTGTCCAAGAATTTTAAAAAAAAAAATTTGTTATTTTTTCTTATGAAATCGTAGAGAATCTTTTTGTGAAGGTAATAAAACAAAAAGTACGAAATTTGGTGGAAAATTGACAAAATTATGCTCTCGCGAATTTTGATGTGTCAGCGATGTTTACGAATCGGCGATTTTGCCGACTTTGACTCCCATTTTAGGCCAATTACATTATTCCAATCAACCAAATTCTTAGCTATTTCACTAGTATTACTTCTATTCTATCGATTGAGCACAAGAAATCGCCAAGTCAACTGTTTCAACTACAAAATAAAGTGATCGGAAATTGTTAATTTGGCCAATTTAACACAAAGTTCAAAATATTCCAATTTCAAAATAGGGTCCAGAATAAACAATGTAGGCATTCCTGGCACTAAACTAACATTTCCTCTGTTCATTAGTTATGTTTTGAGGCTTTACAAATAAATTCCATTTTGATTTTTTATTCACATAATGAATTTTTATTCACACCAAAAAATAGAAGATTTACTGTTATGCAATACTGTAATAATTGTATAAATATCATCACCATATTTGTGAATGTATATTAGACCCACCAGCTGACGTGTATTAGACGTGTGAGGTCGTTTGTTTACTCTTGAATATCGGCAAAAATTTAACATTTCCGCTACTTTGAGCTCAGTTTCAAGCCATTTCCAGTGCTAAAACCAATGAAAATCATCTCTATTTCTGTAATATGTCTTCCATTGTATCAAATGAGACCAAGAAATCGCAAATACAACTATAAAAAACATACGAAAAAACACTGCAAAGTTGCTGTTTTAATCGAAAAATCATGATTTCAGTTTTTTTCTCTCATTATACACAGTGTGCTGCAGGATCTGTTTTATGTGGTGCACACATACCACATAGATGTTTTTTTTTTTTTTTATTATCACACCGGCCGATTCCCACCAAGGCAGGGTGGCCCGAAAAAGAAAAACTTTCACCATCATTCACTCCATCACTGTCTTGCCAGAAGGGTGCTTTACACTACAGTTTTTAAACTGCAACATTAACACCCCTCCTTCAGAGTGCAGGCACTGTACTTCCCATCTCCAGGACTCAAGTCCGGCCTGCCGGTTTCCCTGAATCCCTTCATAAATGTTACTTTGCTCACACTCCAACAGCACGTCAAGTATTAAAAACCATTTGTCTCCATTCACTCCTATCAAACACGCTCACGCATGCCTGCTGGAAGTCCAAGCCCCTCGCACACAAAACCTCCTTTACCCCCTCCCTCCAACCCTTCCTAGGCCGACCCCTACCCCGCCTTCCTTCCACTACAGACTGATACACTCTTGAAGTCATTCTGTTTCGCTCCATTCTCTCTACATGTCCGAACCACCTCAACAACCCTTCCTCAGCCCTCTGGACAACAGTTTTGGTAATCCCGCACCTCCTCCTAACTTCCAAACTACGAATTCTCTGCATTATATTCACACCACACATTGCCCTCAGACATGACATCTCCACTGCCTCCAGCCTTCTCCTCGCTGCAACATTCATCACCCACGCTTCACACCCATATAAGAGCGTTGGTAAAACTATACTCTCATACATTCCCCTCTTTGCCTCCAAGGACAAAGTTCTTTGTCTCCACAGACTCCTAAGTGCACCACTCACTCTTTTTCCCTCATCAATTCTATGATTCACCTCATCTTTCATAGACCCATCCGCTGACACGTCCACTCCCAAATATCTGAATACGTTCACCTCCTCCATACTCTCTCCCTCCAATCTGATATTCAATCTTTCGTCACCCAATCTTTTTGTTATCCTCATAACCTTACTCTTTCCTGTATTCACCTTTAATTTTCTTCTTTTGCACACCCTACCAAATTCATCCACCAATCTCTGCAACTTCTCTTCAGAATCTCCCAAGAGCACAGTGTCATCAGCAAAGAGCAGCTGTGACAACTCCCACTTTGTGTGTGATTCTTTATCTTTTAACTCCACGCCTCTTGCCAAGACCCTCGCATTTACTTCTCTTACAACCCCATCTATAAATATATTAAACAACCACGGTGACATCACACATCCTTGTCTAAGGCCTACTTTTACTGGGAAAAAATTTCCCTCTTTCCTACATACTCTAACTTGAGCCTCACTATCCTCGTAAAAACTCTTCACTGCTTTCAGTAACCTACCTCCTACACCATACACTTGCAACATCTGCCACATTGCCCCCCTATCCACCCTGTCATACGCCTTTTCCAAATCCATAAATGCCACAAAGACCTCTTTAGCCTTATCTAAATACTGTTCACTTATATGTTTCACTGTAAACACCTGGTCCACACACCCCCTACCTTTCCTAAAGCCTCCTTGTTCATCTGCTATCCTATTCTCCGTCTTACTCTTAATTCTTTCAATTATAACTCTACCATACACTTTACCAGGTACACTCAACAGACTTATCCCCCTCTAATTTTTGCACTCTCTTTTATCCCCTTTGCCTTTATACAAAGGAACTATGCATGCTCTCTGCCAATCCCTAGGTACCTTACCCTCTTCCATACATTTATTAAATAATTGCACCAACCACTCCAAAACTATATCCCCACCTGCTTTTAACATTTCTATCTTTATCCCATCAATCCCGGCTGCCTTACCCCCTTTCATTTTACCTACTGCCTCACGAACTTCCCCCACACTCACAACTGGCTCTTCCTCACTCCTACAAGATGTTATTCCTCCTTGCCCTATACACGAAATCACAGCTTCCCTATCTTCATCAACATTTAACAATTCCTCAAAATATTCCTTCCATCTTCCCAATACCTCTAACTCTCCATTTAATAACTCTCCTCTCCTATTTTTAACTGACAAATCCATTTGTTCTCTAGGCTTTCTTAACTTGTTAATCTCACTCCAAAACTTTTTCTTATTTTCAACAAAATTTGTTGATGTATTCTCTCATATCTAGGCCCAAATGTACCACTCACAGTTTATCAGAGTGAGCTGAGCTCATGGCGTAGATCTACGGTTTGGACACTCACCGTAAAGCCGTAGATCTACGGGACGGACCCTGAAAGGGTTAATACCATATAGAATAAACTAATATGATTTTCAATTAACTCGTATTCATTGTAATCTCCTAAATTTACAACTTATTGTTATTGCCCTCTTAATCTTAAGATAGTCTTAAGTTTGCCTGAAATGCTCTGCATTTATAGAGGCTTTCAGCATGTACACCAGATGTCATTCATTCTCTTTTTGTACAGCCACTGTATCGTGCTAAAATTAAAATATATTTTTATTATTTTTTTCACACGTTGGCCGTTTCCCACCAAGCCAGGGTGACCCAAAAAAAGAAAAAAACTTTCATCATCATTCAACACTTTCACCATCATTCATACATAATCACTGTCTTTGCAGAGGTGCTCAGATATGACAGTTTAGATGTCACTCCAAACAGCCAATATCCCAAACCCCTCCTTTAAAGTGCAGGCATTGTATTTCCCATCTCCAGGACCCAGGTCTGGCTAACTGGACTATTATGATGATGGAATGAGTTAGGGCGGAAGCATTTCCTCGTTTTTGGGCCACCCAGCCTCCGTGGGAAGTAGCTAATGTGTTGTTAAAAAAAAAATTAATGTTGACAGAAAGGTGGGCTAGTGCAAAGATGAGTAGTGGGGGGGTTGAAGAGGGTTGGAATAGTTTTAAAAATGCAGTATTAGAATGTGGGGCAGAAGTTTGTGGTTATAGGAGGGTGGGGGCAGGAGGAAAGAGGAGTGATTGGTGGAATGATGAAGTAAAGGGTGTGATAAAAGAGAAAAAGGTAGCTTATGAGAGGTTTTTACAAAGCAGAAGTGTTATAAGAAGAGCAGAGTATATGGAGAGTAAAAGAAAGGTAAAGAGAGTGGTGAGAGAGTGCAAAAGGAGAGCAGATGATAGAGTGGGAGAGGCACTGTCAAGAAATTTTAATGAAAATAAGAAAAAATTTTGGAGTGAGTTAAACAAGTTAAGAAAGCCTAGGGAAAATATGGATTTGTCAGTTAAAAACAGAGTAGGGGAGTTAGTAGATGGGGAGATGGAGGTATTGGGAAGATGGCGAGAATATTTTGAGGAACTTTTAAATGTTAAGGAAGAAACAGAGGCAGTAATTTCATGCACTGGTCAGGGAGGTATACCATCTTTTAGGAGTGAAGAAGAGCAGAATGTAAGTGTGGGGGAGGTACGTGAGGCATTACGTAAAATGAAAGGGGGTAAAGCAGCTGGAACTGATGGGATCATGACAGAAATGTTAAAAGCAGGGGGGGATATAGTGTTGGAGTGGTTGGTACTTTTGTTTAATAAATGTATGAAAGAGGGGAAGGTACCTAGGGATTGGCAGAGAGCATGTATAGTCCCTTTATATAAAGGGAAAGGGGACAAAAGAGACTGTAAAAATTATAGAGGAATAAGCTTACTGAGTATACCAGGAAAAGTGTACGGTAGGGTTATAATTGAAAGAATTAGAGGTAAGACAGAATGTAGGATTGCGGATGAGCAAGGAGGTTTTAGAGTGGGTAGGGGATGTGTAGATCAGGTGTTTACATTGAAGCATATATGTGAACAGTATTTAGATAAAGATAGGGAAGTTTTTATTGCATTTATGGATTTAGAAAAGGCATATGATAGAGTGGATAGAGGAGCAATGTGGCAGATGTTGCAAGTATATGGAATAGGTGGTAAGTTATTAAATGCTGTAAAGAGTTTTTATGAGGATAGTGAGGCTCAGGTTAGGGTGTGTAGAAGAGAGGGAGACTACTTCCCGGTAAAAGTAGGTCTTAGACAGGGATGTGTAATGTCACCATGGTTGTTTAATATATTTATAGATGGGGTTGTAAAGGAAGTAAATGCTAGGGTGTTTGGGAGAGGGGTGGGATTAAATTATGGGGAATCAAATTCAAAATGGGAATTGACACAGTTACTTTTTGCTGATGATACTGTGCTTATGGGAGATTCTAAAGAAAAATTGCAAAGGTTAGTGGATGAGTTTGGGAATGTGTGTAAAGGTAGAAAGTTGAAAGTGAACATAGAAAAGAGTAAGGTGATGAGGGTGTCAAATGATTTAGATAAAGAAAAATTGGATATCAAATTGGGGAGGAGGAGTATGGAAGAAGTGAATGTTTTCAGATACTTGGGAGTTGATGTGTCGGCGGATGGATTTATGAAGGATGAGGTTAATCATAGAATTGATGAGGGAAAAAAGGTGAGTGGTGCGTTGAGGTATATGTGGAGTCAAAAAACGTTATCTATGGAGGCAAAGAAGGGAATGTATGAAAGTATAGTAGTACCAACACTCTTATATGGGTGTGAAGCTTGGGTGGTAAATGCAGCAGCGAGGAGACGGTTGGAGGCAGCGGAGATGTCCTGTTTAAGGGCAATGTGTGGTGTAAATATTATGCAGAAAATTCGGAGTGTGGAAATTAGGAGAAGGTGTGGAGTTAATAAAAGTATTAGTCAGAGGGCAGAAGAGGGGTTGTTGAGGTGGTTTGGTCATTTAGAGAGAATGGATCACAGTAGAATGACATGGAAAGCATATAAATCTATAGGGGAAGGAAGGCGGGGTAGGGGTCGTCCTCGAAAGGGTTGGAGAGAGGGGGTAAAGGAGGTTTTGTGGGTAAGGGGCTTGGACTTCCAGCAAGCGTGCGTGAGCGTGTTAGATAGGAGTGAATGGAGACGAATGGTACTTGGGACCTGACGATCTGTTGGAGTGTGAGCAGGGTAATATTTAGTGAAGGGATTCAGGGAAACCGGTTATTTTCATATAGTCGGACTTGAGTCCTGGAAATGGGAAGTACAATGCCTGCACTTTAAAGGAGGGGTTTGGGATATTGGCAGTTTGGAGGGATATGTTGTGTATCTTTATATGTTTATGCTTCTAGACTGTTGTATTCTGAGCACCTCTGCAAAAACAGTGATAATGTGCGAGTGTGGTGAAAGTGTTGAATGATGATGAAAGTATTTTCTTTTTGGGGATTTTCTTTCTTTTTTGGGTCACCCTGCCTCGGTGGGACCCGGCCGACTTTTTTAAAAAAAAAAAAAAAAAAAAAAAAAAAAAATGTATTACAGATTTCAGTTTGCCGCATCTCAGTGGCAACTGCTCGTTTCGAGCGCCGAAGACCTGCTGTCTGAAATTCTTCGAAGCACGCAGGTATCTCCCTCCGAGAAGACTCGCATTGAGTCTTGGCTGTGTATGAAAGCAGAAGCTGAAGAGTGCATCGGTGCAGATCTCGGACACTTACGCCTCAATACTACAACCAACAGAGTTTTAGAGGTCATAGGTAAGTTAAATAATTGTACAGTATGTATAACATGATTTGTAAATTAGTTCAACCAAGCTGGCATGATTTCTGGGTTATTTCAATCAAACCAGCATGATTTTTGGGTTATTTCAACCAAACTAGCATGATTTCTGGGTTATTTCAACCAAACTAGCATGATTTCTGGGTTATTTAAACCAAACCAGCATGATTTCTGGGTTATTTCAACCAAACTAGCATGATTTCTGGGTTATTTCAACCAAACTAGCATGATTTCTGGGTTGTTTCAACCAAGCTAGCATGATTTCTGGGTTATTTCAACCAAGCTAGCATGATTCACATTAGTTTTTCCAGCATGCCAGGCTCTGGGAGTAGAAAAACTCTCGGGACTCATCAGAGGTATATCAAAGGTGAGGTATACTGCATATATTGGAGGAATTTTGAATATAAAGAACTTGTAAATGGTTTATGTACACCATCAGGCAAAAGGGTATATAGGAAGTCTTCAACTCACAAACACATTGGGGATCTCTCAAACTGTGTATAATACAGCCTCTCCTCACTGAGCGATGTACTTGTTTACCGACGACTCTGACTTAGGACGGGTTCTCTGACCAGTTTGCATACCTAAATAATGTATATTAGAACTGAGTTCCATTATTCTCAGTATTATTATTATTATTATTATTATTATTATTATTATTATTATTATTATTATTATTATTATTATTATTTATTATTATTATTTTAATGCACAGGCCATCTCCCACTTAGGCAGGGTAACCTATAAAGAAAAACGTAAGTTTTTCTTTCTACATTTAGTAATATATACAGGAGAAGGAGTTACTAGCCCCTTGCTCATGACATTTTAGTTGCCTCTTTTGACACACGGCTTAACAGAGGAAGGATTCTTCTCCATGGAGATGATTATCTTTTAATCAAATTGTTCTTTATAAATGTTTTTTAATACTATTGCCATTAACATTGTTTTCCAGAGGAGCTGAGTGAGCCTGAGGTAAACGCCACGTCATCATCATTGTCCGGTATGTCACACACTGACAGTGACGACTCTTCTGCGTTGTCACTTGGAGAACACTTTTATGAACACTTAAATAATCTAAAGGGGAAGTTTCAGACACTTACTGAACATCTAGTGGAACGAATACAAGAAAGGTAAGAGCCTTTTGTGATAGTGTAATTATTTTTATTATTTTTTTTATTAACACACTGGCTGATTCCCACCAAGGCAGGGTGGCCCAAAAAAGAAAAACTTTCACCATCATTCACTCCATCACTGTCTTGCCAGAAGGGTGCTTTACACTACAGTTTTTAAAGAAGAAAAACTGATAGTGTAAATGAGCATAAATAATTGTAATATTTTTTGTAGGTAGTAGGTTGGTAGACAGCAACCACCCAGGGAAGTACTACCGTCCTGCCAGATGACTGTGAAACAAAAACCTGTAACTGTTTTGCATGATGGTAGGATTGCTGGTTTTCTTTTTCTGTCTCATAAACACGCTAAGATAACAGGGATATCTTGCTACTCCTACTTACACTTTGGTCACACTTCACAGACACGCACATGCATATATATATATACATACATCTAGGTTTTCCTCCTTTTTCTAAATAGCTCTTGTTCTTTTTTATTTCTTCTATTGTCCATGGGGAAGTGGAAAAGAATCTTTCCTCCGTAAGCCATGCGTGTCGTATGAGGCGACTAAAATGCCGGGAGCAATGGGCTAGTAACCCCTTCTCCTGTATACAATTACTAAAAAAGAGAAGAAGAAAAACTTTATAAAACTGGGTTGCTTAAATGTGCGTGGATGTAGTGCGGATGACAAGAAACAGATGATTGCTGATGTTATGAATGAAAAGAAGTTGGATGTCCTGGCCCTAAGCGAAACAAAGCTGAAGGGGGTAGGAGAGTTTCAGTGGGGGGAAATAAATGGGATTAAATCTGGAGTATCTGAGAGAGTTAGAGCAAAGGAAGGGGTAGCAGTAATGTTAAATGATCAGTTATGGAAGGAGAAAAGAGAATATGAATGTGTAAATTCAAGAATTATGTGGATTAAAGTAAAGGTTGGATGCGAGAAGTGGGTCATAATAAGCGTGTATGCACCTGGAGAAGAGAGGAATGCAGAGGAGAGAGAGAGATTTTGGGAGATGTTAAGTGAATGTATAGGAGCCTTTGAACCAAGTGAGAGAGTAATTGTGGTAGGGGACTTGAATGCTAAAGTAGGAGAAACTTTTAGAGAGGGTGTGGTAGGTAAGTTTGGGGTGCCAGGTGTAAATGATAATGGGAGCCCTTTGATTGAACTTTGTATAGAAAGGGGTTTAGTTATAGGTAATACATATTTTAAGAAAAAGAGGATAAATAAGTATACACGATATGATGTAGGGCGAAATGACAGTAGTTTGTTGGATTATGTATTGGTAGATAAAAGACTGTTGAGTAGACTTCAGGATGTACATGTTTATAGAGGGGCCACAGATATATCAGATCACTTTCTAGTTGTAGCTACACTGAGAGTAAAAGGTAGATGGGATACAAGGAGAATAGAAGCATCAGGGAAGAGAGAGGTGAAGGTTTATAAACTAAAAGAGGAGGCAGTTAGGGTAAGATATAAACAGCTATTGGAGGATAGATGGGCTAATGAGAGCATAGGCAATGGGGTCGAAGAGGTATGGGGTAGGTTTAAAAATGTAGTGTTAGAGTGTTCAGCAGAAGTTTGTGGTTACAGGAAAGTGGGTGCAGGAGGGAAGAGGAGCGATTGGTGGAATGATGATGTAAAGAGAGTAGTAAGGGAGAAAAAGTTAGCATATGAGAAGTTTTTACAAAGTAGAAGTGATGCAAGGAGGGAAGAGTATATGGAGAAAAAGAGAGAAGTTAAGAGAGTGGTGAAGCAATGTAAAAAGAGAGCAAATGAGAGAGTGGGTGAGATGTTATCAACAAATTTTGTTGAAAATAAGAAAAAGTTTTGGAGTGAGATTAACAAGTTAAGAAAGCCTAGAGAACAAATGGATTTGTCAGTTAAAAATAGGAGAGGAGAGTTATTAAATGGAGAGTTAGAGGTATTGGGAAGATGGAGGGAATATTTTGAGGAATTGTTAAATGTTGATGAAGATAGGGAAGCTGTGATTTCGTGTATAGGGCAAGGAGGAATAACATCTTGTAGGAGTGAGGAAGAGCCAGTTGTGAGTGTGGGGGAAGTTCGTGAGGCAGTAGGTAAAATGAAAGGGGGCAAGGCAGCCGGAATTGATGGGATAAAGATAGAAATGTTAAAAGCAGGTGGGGATATAGTTTTGGAGTGGTTGGTGCAATTATTTAATAAATGTATGGAAGAGGGTAAGGTACCTAGGGATTGGCAGAGAGCATGCATAGTTCCTTTGTATAAAGGCAAAGGGGATAAAAGAGAGTGCAAAAATTATAGGGGGATAAGTCTGTTGAGTGTACCTGGTAAAGTGTATGGTAGAGTTATAATTGAAAGAATTAAGAGTAAGACGGAGAATAGGATAGCAGATGAACAAGGAGGCTTTAGGAAAGGTAGGGGGTGTGTGGACCAGGTGTTTACAGTGAAACATATAAGTGAACAGTATTTAGATAAGGCTAAAGAGGTCTTTGTGGCATTTATGGATTTGGAAAAGGCGTATGACAGGGTGGATAGGGGGGCAATGTGGCAGATGTTGCAAGTGTATGGTGTAGGAGGTAGGTTACTGAAAGCAGTGAAGAGTTTTTACGAGGATAGTGAGGCTCAAGTTAGAGTATGTAGGAAAGAGGGAAATTTTTTCCCAGTAAAAGTAGGCCTTAGACAAGGATGTGTGATGTCACCGTGGTTGTTTAATATATTTATAGATGGGGTTGTAAGAGAAGTAAATGCGAGGGTCTTGGCAAGAGGCGTGGAGTTAAAAGATAAAGAATCACACACAAAGTGGGAGTTGTCACAGCTGCTCTTTGCTGATGACACTGTGCTCTTGGGAGATTCTGAAGAGAAGTTGCAGAGATTGGTGGATGAATTTGGTAGGGTGTGCAAAAGAAGAAAATTAAAGGTGAATACAGGAAAGAGTAAGGTTATGAGGATAACAAAAAGATTAGGTGATGAAAGATTGAATATCAGATTGGAGGGAGAGAGTATGGAGGAGGTGAACGTATTCAGATATTTGGGAGTGGACGTGTCAGCGGATGGGTCTATGAAAGATGAGGTGAATCATAGAATTGATGAGGGAAAAAGAGTGAGTGGTGCACTTAGGAGTCTGTGGAGACAAAGAACTTTGTCCTTGGAGGCAAAGAGGGGAATGTATGAGAGTATAGTTTTACCAACGCTCTTATATGGGTGTGAAGCGTGGGTGATGAATGTTGCAGCGAGGAGAAGGCTGGAGGCAGTGGAGATGTCGTGTCTGAGGGCAATGTGTGGTGTGAATATAATGCAGAGAATTCGTAGTTTGGAAGTTAGGAGGAGGTGTGGGATTACCAAAACTGTTGTCCAGAGGGCTGAGGAAGGGTTGTTGAGGTGGTTCGGACATGTAGAGAGAATGGAGCGAAACAGAATGACTTCAAGAGTGTATCAGTCTGTAGTGGAAGGAAGGCGGGGTAGGGGTCGGCCTAGGAAGGGTTGGAGGGAGGGGGTAAAGGAGGTTTTGTGTGCGAGGGGCTTGGACTTCCAGCAGGCATGTGTGAGCGTGTTTGATAGGAGTGAATGGAGACAAATGGTTTTTAATACTTGACGTGCTGTTGGAGTGTGAGCAAAGTAACATTTATGAAGGGATTCAGGGAAACCGGCAGGCCGGACTTGAGTCCTGGAGATGGGAAGTACAGTGCCTGCACTCTGAAGGAGGGGTGTTAATGTTGCAGTTTAAAAACTGTAGTGTAAAGCACCCTTCTGGCAAGACAGTGATGGAGTGAATGATGGTGAAAGTTTTTCTTTTTCGGGCCACCCTGCCTTGGTGGGAATCGGCCAGTGTGATAATAAAATAATAATAAATAAATTTTTTGTATATACTGGCTGTCTCCCAGTGAGATAATTGACCCAAAGAAGACACTTTTTCACTGTCATTAATTCAATCACTGTCTTCCCAGAAATTTGCTGACATTACAGCTCAGATGGTCCTCTGAATTGCAACATTCCCACCCTTTTAGAGTGCAGGTATCTCCAGGACACAAGTCCAGCTAACCGGTTTCCTTGGAATCCTTTCATGAATGTTACCATGCTCACACTCCAGCAGCATGTCAAATCATAAAAAGCACTTGCCTCCACTCACTCCTGTCTAACATGCTCACACAAGCATGGTTGATGCCGAGTACAGCATAATTTTTTTTATTAGTCTGGTCATCTTCCACTGAGGTGGATGACCAAAAAAAGAGAAAATACATTCACCATCATTCATTCAGTTGCTGTCATACCAGAGGGGTACTGACATCACAGTTCATATATTCCTCTTCTTCTTCTTTCAACAAACCAGCCATATCCCACCAAGGCAGGGTGGCCCAAAAAGAAATACAAAAGTTCCTCCTGTATACAGGAGAAGAGGTTAAGTTCATATATTTGTGTACAGTATTTTGCTTTCCTATTATATAACTGAAATTTACGATGGCATTCTTCGATTTTGTTTCAGTCACGATGCACATTGTGAAGGAGAGAGCGGTAAGAGAAGCAAGTTGTCGTCAGCAAAGAATGATGATGCAATAGAATCAAGGAATACCTCTCAAAATTCTTCAAGATATTCACAGAAAACAAATAATTTCCATTTATGTAAAGGGCTCCAAGTTGCACCAAGGAAAACTAGGGAAAATAACAGTAATTCACATGGAAGAAACCTTATCACTGTTTCTTCCATGTCGACGCTACGGCAAGAAGAACCGATCTCGTCAGTGATAGCTTTAGAAAAGTTATCCGTGTGCTCAGAAGATGATGATAGCAGTTCATCAGACAGATCAAACAGTTATACCAAAGGTAAGGAGGCTGTTTGTTGGTACAGCCTCTCCTCACTTAGTGATGTACTCACTTACTGACGACTCGTACTTGCGATGGGCTCTCTGACCAGTATACATACCTAAATAATGTACAGTGCTAGTCATGGCATTATGCCGCCCCTCCCCCATACACGTACCAAAACACAAACACATATCGTGAAAGATTGTAATATATATATATTTGCACACTTACTGAGATTTTAATACTTGGTGCTGCATCCTTTATGCTTAATCACATCCCTCAGCCATGTAGGAAGACTCTCACACAAATTCTTGAGGGTTTGGGGTGGTATATTATTCCATGCCTCATGTAGAGCAGCCTCCAGCCGCAGGATGGAACTAATATCCTTGCCCGGTAAACTTCGTTTCACCATTGACCAGAGGTTCTCAATAGGGTTTAGGTCTGGGGAATTGCCTGGCCAGTCATTAAAGAATGTCACTTCACAATCCTTAAGCCACTGAACTACAGATTTGGTGGTATGACACTGTGCACCGTCCTGCATAAAAACTATAGACCCACACCTGTCAAACGCCTCAGGTAAATTGTCATACAATAACTCCAGGTAATTATACTGGTTCATATACTGGTTTTTGGGAAGCACAATGAGTTCACCAACACTCTGAGCGCTGAAACACCCCAAACCACGAGCGAGTCTGGGTGTTTGGTGGTCCCACAGGTATAGTGCGAGTCTAGCGGGTCACTACCTCTGGGCCAGTACACATGTCCCCCACAGTTACAGGTGATGGTGAAGGTTGCTTCATCACTCCAAAGTACTTCAGACCACTGTTGAGGATTCCAGTGAAGATATTTCTTTGCATAATCCAGCCTACATTTCTTCTGTGACTTGGTGAGGATACTAGCACAGTTCTGACACATGTCTTTTAACAGTTTTTACAGGCACATCTGAGAGAAAATGTGGGTTCTTTTCTTTCAGTTCTCTAGCAGTTATCTTAGGTGTATTCTCTAACTGCTTCTTTAAAACAGTTAAGGTATGAACAGATGTCTTCTTCAAGGGGCCAGGCCGAGGTTTGGCAGACGGTAATTCGACACCGCCACCAGCCTTGAAACGCTGCACCCAGTTCCTCACTGAATCCTTACACACACCAACATTCTCCGCTATTTCTTTTATCTGATGCCCGACTTTGTGAAACCCTATGATTTGAGCTATAGTTTCAGGTGTTAAAGACTTCCTTTTACCCATAATCAAACATGTATGGCCCCAGAACCAAAGGGAACACTGGACAAAAGATGGGGCAGATGAGAGACAAAAGAACAACACTTCCTCTCACCACAGCAGCCACATGAGCACTGAGGAGTCACTGTGGAATGTGGCGGCAGGCCGTAACATCATGTTAACGGCTGCTACCTGGCGTAATGTACTGACGAAAAAAGACCCCCTGTGTGGTAGGCCTTTGATTTTTATCACGGCATTATTCCGGGGCGCTCACCCGGCATGATGCCATGACTAGCACTGTATATTAGAGCTGATTTCTATATTCTGTTTATTACAATATGCAATACACTACTGTATAAACATTTAAAAATATACCAGAAATATTATATATGGTGCAAAGGTGACATTAAAACAATACCATCATAGTAGGCTTCTCACTTAGTAACGTTTACTGATGTGGTCTTAGCAATGGAACTCCGTCGTTACGTGATGAGAGGCTATATATTAATGAGACATTTCACCTGTTCAGGAAGCTTTTTCGGTCAAAATACAGAGGAGACAACAGAAATAGTGGGGTTGCAGATATGAGGTGATCAGTTCCTCAGTCTTGAAGAAGAGGCGAGTTTCAGATGGTCATTCCCTCAGTCTTGAAATAAGAGGTGAATTTCAGATGGTGTGTTGCAGGAAGTCCCTTGATATGCAGAACATTTCAGGAAACTTAAGACTATCTTGTCTAAGAAGCAACTTGTAGTAGTATCGCTCAGTGGTTCAGAGAACTGACACGATGATAAATTAGGACATTTGATGGACTGGCCATATCGACTCCAGGCTGAGGGACTGATTACTTCAAACTCCTTCTGACCTTTGGTCATTCTTCTCTACACAGGACTGAGGAAGCCATTGGCTGGCAAAATGTTTCAAGAATAAAGCTACCCAGGTGTTGCACAAGTATCTGCCATGTTTTCTGGTATATAAGGTGTACCTTTTTACCACAAAAAGTCTTGGAAAATCAACCTGTGCCATATATGCTCAAGGTCAGGTTAAAGGGTAGGCTCTGGGTTACGTTATTGCATAAATTATCAGGGTCATGGACTAATCTACTTCACAGTATTTCTTATGGGAACAAATTCGGTCAGTACTGGCACCTGAACATACTTCTGGAGTGAAAAAAGTCTTGGAAAATCAACCTGTACCATATATGCTCAAGATCAGGTTAAAGGGTAGGCTCTGGGTTATGTTATTGCATAAATTATCAGGGTCATTAACCCTTGAATATAGTTGCTGATTTACCGTTACAATACTTCTGTTGTTCACCTTATGAAGGCGGGCCTTGCTGTACAGCTTTCTGCTTTACAGCATTTCACTTTACAGCGTTTTGCTAATACAGCAGTTTTCAATACAGTGGACCCCCGCTTAACGATCACCTCCAAATGCGACCAATTATGTAAGTGTATTTATGTAAGTGTGTTTGTACGTGTATGTTTGGGTTTCTGAAATGGACTAATCTACTTCACAATATTCCTTATGGGAACAAATTCGGTCAGTACTGGCACCTGAACATACTTATGGAGTGAAAAAAGTTCGTTAACCGGGGGTCCACTGTATAGCCATTCTTCATTTATTCAGACTTCCTACAATAAATATGTTCACCACTCACTATAAGCTCAAGATGAAAATATTTTAGTACAAGTAATGTGTGTACTTTATATGTATTTTTTTAGGCTTAATTCTATTGCTCACTTAATTTATGATAGTGTAAGCATGTTATCAGGTTTTTATATGCATTTGAAAGTGAAGAAAATGTTATGTTTCACGTTACAGTGATCTTTGTTTTACAGCAGCAACCCAGAACCTAACCTGCTGTATAAGTGGGGCCCTACAGTAGCCCAGAACCTAACCTGCTGTATAAGTGGGGCCCTACAGTAACCCAGAACCTAACCTGATGTATAAGTGGGGCCCTACAGTAGCCCAGAACCTAACCTGCTGTGTAAGTGGGGCCCTACAGTAGCCCAGAACCTAACCTGCTGTATAAGTGGGGCCCTACAGTAGCCCAGAACCTAACCTGCTGTATAAGTGGGGCCCTACAGTAGTCCAGAACCTAACCTGCTGTATAAGTGGGGCTCTACAGTAATCCAGAACCTAACCTGTTGTATCATTGGGGCCCTACAGTAGCCTGGAACCTAACCTTCTGTATAAGTGGGGCCCTACAGTAATCCAGAACCTAACCTGCTGTGTAAGTGGGGCCCTACAGTAGCCTGGAACCTAACCTGCTGTATAAGTGGGGCCCTACAGTAGCCCAGAACCTAACCTGCTGTATAAGTGGGGCCCTACAGTAGCCCAGAACCTAACCTGCTGTATAAGTGGGGCCCTACAGTAGCCCAGAACCTAACCTGCTGTATAAGTGGGGCCCTACAGTAGCCCAGAACCTAACCTGCTGTATAAGTGGGGCCCTACAGTAACCCAGAACCTAACCTGCTGTATAAGTGGGGCCCTACAGTAGCCCAGAACCTAACCTGCTGTATAAGTGGGGCCCTACAGTAACCCAGAACCTAACCTGCTGTATAAGTGGGGCCCTACAGTAACCCAGAACCTAACCTGCTGTATAAGTGGGGCCCTACAGTAACCCAGAACCTAACCTGCTGTATAAGTGGGGCCCTACAGTAGCCCAGAACCTAACCTGCTGTATAAGTGGGGCCCTACAGTAACCCAGAACCTAACCTGCTGTATAAGTGGGGCCCTACAGTAACCCAGAACCTAACCTGCTGTATAAGTGGGGCCCTACAGTAACCCAGAACCTAACCTGCTGTATAAGTGGGGCCCTACAGTAACCCAGAATCTAACCTGCTGTATAAGTGGGGCCCTACAGTAACCCAGAACCTAACCTGCTGTATAAGTGGGGCCCTACAGTAGCCCAGAACCTAACCTGCTGTATAAGTGGGGCCCTACAGTAACCCAGAACCTAACCTGCTGTATAAGTGGGGCCCTACAGTAACCCAGAACCTAACCTGCTGTATAAGTGGGGCCCTACAGTAACCCAGAACCTAACCTGCTGTATAAGTGGGGCCCTACAGTAGCCCAGAACCTAACCTGCTGTATAAGTGGGGCCCTACAGTAGCCCAGAACCTAACCTGCTGTATAAGTGGGGCCCTACAGTAGCCCAGAACCTAACCTGCTGTATAAGTGGGGCCCTACAGTAACCCAGAACCTAACCTGCTGTATAAGTGGGGCCCTACAGTAACCCAGAACCTAACCTGCTGTATAAGTGGGGCCCTACAGTAACCCAGAACCTAACCTGCTGTATAAGTGGGGCCCTACAGTAACCCAGAACCTAACCTGCTGTATAAGTGGGGCCCTACAGTAGCCCAGAACCTAACCTGCTGTATAAGTGGGGCCCTACAGTAACCCAGAACCTAACCTGCTGTATAAGTGGGGCCCTACAGTAACCCAGAACCTAACCTGCTGTATAAGTGGGGCCCTACAGTAACCCAGAACCTAACCTGCTGTATAAGTGGGGCCCTACAGTAGCCCAGAACCTAACCTGCTGTATAAGTGGGGCCCTACAGTAGCCCAGAACCTAACCTGCTGTATAAGTGGGGCCCTACAGTAACCCAGAACCTAACCTGCTGTATAAGTGGGGCCCTACAGTAGCCCAGAACCTAACCTGCTGTATAAGTGGGGCCCTACAGTAGCCCAGAACCTAACCTGCTGTATAAGTGGGGCCCTACAGTAACCCAGAACCTAACCTGCTGTATAAGTGGGGCCCTACAGTAGCCCAGAACCTAACCTGCTGTATAAGTGGGGCCCTACAGTAGCCCAGAACCTAACCTGCTGTGTAAGTGGGGCCCTACAGTAGCCCAGAACCTAACCTGCTGTATAAGTGGGGCCCTACAGTAACCCAGAACCTAACCTGCTGGATAAGTGGGGCCCTACAGTAACCCAGAACCTAACCTGCTGTATAAGTGGGGCCCTACAGTAACCCAGAACCTAACCTGCTGTATAAGTGGGGCCCTACAGTAACCCAGAACCTAACCTGCTGTATAAGTGGGGCCCTACAGTAACCCAGAACCTAACCTGCTGTATAAGTGGGGCCCTACAGTAACCCAGAACCTAACCTGCTGTATAAGTGGGGCCCTACAGTAACCCAGAACCTAACCTGCTGTATAAGTGGGGCCCTACAGTAGCCCAGAACCTAACCTGCTGTATAAGTGGGGCCCTACAGTAGCCCAGAACCTAACCTGCTGTATAAGTGGGGCCCTACAGTAACCCAGAACCTAACCTGCTGTATAAGTGGGGCCCTACAGTAACCCAGAACCTAACCTGCTGTATAAGTGGGGCCCTACAGTAGCCCAGAACCTAACCTGCTGTATAAGTGGGGCCCTACAGTAGCCCAGAACCTAACCTGCTGTATAAGTGGGGCCCTACAGTAGCCCAGAACCTAACCTGCTGTATAAGTGGGGCCCTACAGTAACCCAGAACCTAACCTGCTGTATAAGTGGGGCCCTACAGTAGCCCAGAACCTAACCTGCTGTATAAGTGGGGCCCTACAGTAACCCAGAACCTAACCTGCTGTATAAGTGGGGCCCTACAGTAACCCAGAACCTAACCTGCTGTATAAGTGGGGCCCTACAGTAGCCCAGAACCTAACCTGCTGTATAAGTGGGGCCCTACAGTAGCCCAGAACCTAACCTGCTGTATAAGTGGGGCCCTACAGTAACCCAGAACCTAACCTGCTGTATAAGTGGGGCCCTACAGTAACCCAGAACCTAACCTGCTGTATAAGTGGGGCCCTACAGTAACCCAGAACCTAACCTGCTGTATAAGTGGGGCCCTACAGTAACCCAGAACCTAACCTGCTGTATAAGTGGGGCCCTACAGTAACCCAGAACCTAACCTGCTGTATAAGTGGGGCCCTACAGTAACCCAGAACCTAACCTGCTGTATAAGTGGGGCCCTACAGTAGCCCAGAACCTAACCTGCTGTATAAGTGGGGCCCTACAGTAACCCAGAACCTAACCTGCTGTATAAGTGGGGCCCTACAGTAACCCAGAACCTAACCTGCTGTATAAGTGGGGCCCTACAGTAACCCAGAACCTAACCTGCTGTATAAGTGGGGCCCTACAGTAGCCCAGAACCTAACCTGCTGTATAAGTGGGGCCCTACAGTAGCCCAGAACCTAACCTGCTGTATAAGTGGGGCCCTACAGTAACCCAGAACCTAACCTGCTGTATAAGTGGGGCCCTACAGTAGCCCAGAACCTAACCTGCTGTATAAGTGGGGCCCTACAGTAGCCCAGAACCTAACCTGCTGTATAAGTGGGGCCCTACAGTAACCCAGAACCTAACCTGCTGTATAAGTGGGGCCCTACAGTAGCCCAGAACCTAACCTGCTGTATAAGTGGGGCCCTACAGTAGCCCAGAACCTAACCTGCTGTGTAAGTGGGGCCCTACAGTAGCCCAGAACCTAACCTGCTGTATAAGTGGGGCCCTACAGTAACCCAGAACCTAACCTGCTGTATAAGTGGGGCCCTACAGTAACCCAGAACCTAACCTGCTGTATAAGTGGGGCCCTACAGTAACCCAGAACCTAACCTGCTGTATAAGTGGGGCCCTACAGTAACCCAGAACCTAACCTGCTGTATAAGTGGGGCCCTACAGTAACCCAGAACCTAACCTGCTGTATAAGTGGGGCCCTACAGTAACCCAGAACCTAACCTGCTGTATAAGTGGGGCCCTACAGTAACCCAGAACCTAACCTGCTGTATAAGTGGGGCCCTACAGTAACCCAGAACCTAACCTGCTGTATAAGTGGGGCCCTACAGTAACCCAGAACCTAACCTGCTGTATAAGTGGGGCCCTACAGTAACCCAGAACCTAACCTGCTGTATAAGTGGGGCCCTACAGTAACCCAGAACCTAACCTGCTGTATAAGTGGGGCCCTACAGTAACCCAGAACCTAACCTGCTGTATAAGTGGGGCCCTACAGTAACCCAGAACCTAACCTGCTGTATAAGTGGGGCCATACAGTAGCCCAGAACCTAACCTGCTGTATAAGTGGGGCCATACAGTAGCCCAGAACCTAACCTGCTGTATAAGTGGGGCCATACAGTAGCCCAGAACCTAACCTGCTGTATAAGTGGGGCCATACAGTAGCCCAGAACCTAACCTGCTGTATAAGTGGGGCCATACAGTAGCCCAGAACCTAACCTGCTGTATAAGTGGGGCCCTACAGTAACCCAGAACCTAACCTGCTGTATAAGTGGGGCCCTACAGTAACCCAGAACCTAACCTGCTGTATAAGTGGGGCCCTACAGTAGCCCAGAACCTAACCTGCTGTATAAGTGGGGCCCTACAGTAGCCCAGAACCTAACCTGCTGTATAAGTGGGGCCCTACAGTAGCCCAGAACCTAACCTGCTGTGTAAGTGGGGCCCTACAGTAGCCCAGAACCTAACCTGCTGTATAAGTGGGGCCCTACAGTAGCCCAGAACCTAACCTGCTGTATAAGTGGGGCCCTACAGTAACCCAGAACCTAACCTGCTGTATAAGTGGGGCCCTACAGTAACCCAGAACCTAACCTGCTGTATAAGTGGGGCCCTACAGTAACCCAGAACCTAACCTGCTGTATAAGTGGGGCCCTACAGTAACCCAGAACCTAACCTGCTGTATAAGTGGGGCCCTACAGTAACCCAGAACCTAACCTGCTGTATAAGTGGGGCCCTACAGTAACCCAGAACCTAACCTGCTGTATAAGTGGGGCCCTACAGTAACCCAGAACCTAACCTGCTGTGTAAGTGGGGCCCTACAGTAGCCCAGAACCTAACCTGCTGTATAAGTGGGGCCCTACAGTAACCCAGAACCTAACCTGCTGTATAAGTGGGGCCCTACAGTAACCCAGAACCTAACCTGCTGTGTAAGTGGGGCCCTACAGTAGCCCAGAACCTAACCTGCTGTATAAGTGGGGCCCTACAGTAACCCAGAACCTAACCTGCTGTGTAAGTGGGGCCCTACAGTAGCCCAGAACCTAACCTGCTGTATAAGTGGGGCCCTACAGTAACCCAGAACCTAACCTGCTGTGTAAGTGGGGCCCTACAGTAGCCCAGAACCTAACCTGCTGTATAAGTGGGGCCCTACAGTAGCCCAGAACCTAACCTGCTGTATAAGTGGGGCCCTACAGTAGCCCAGAACCTAACCTGCTGTATAAGTGGGGCCCTACAGTAACCCAGAACCTAACCTGCTGTATAAGTGGGGCCCTACAGTAGCCCAGAACCTAACCTGCTGTATAAGTGGGGCCCTACAGTAGCCCAGAACCTAACCTGCTGTATAAGTGGGGCCCTACAGTAGCCCAGAACCTAACCTGCTGTATAAGTGGGGCCCTACAGTAGCCCAGAACCTAACCTGCTGTATAAGTGGGGCCCTACAGTAGCCCAGAACCTAACCTGCTGTATAAGTGGGGCCCTACAGTAACCCAGAACCTAACCTGCTGTATAAGTGGGGCCCTACTGTAACCCAGAACCTAACCTGCTGTATAAGTGGGGCCCTACAGTAACCCAGAACCTAACCTGCTGTATAAGTGGGGCCCTACAGTAGCCCAGAACCTAACCTGCTGTATAAGTGGGGCCCTACAGTAACCCAGAACCTAACCTGCTGTATAAACAGGGCCTTACAGTAATCCAGAACCTTACCTGCTGTATAAGTGGGGCACTACAGAAATCCAGAACCTAACCTGTTGTATAAGTGGGACCCTACAGTAATCCAGAACTTGCCCTGCTGTATAAGTGGTGCCCTACAATAGTCCAGAACCTAACCTGCTGTATAAGTGGGGCCCTACAGTAACCCAGAACCTAACCTGCTGTATAAGTGGGGCCCTACAGTAACCCAGAACCTAACCTGCTGTATAAGTGGGGCCCTACAGTAACCCAGAACCTAACCTGCTGTATAAGTGGGGCCCTACAGTAACCCAGAACCTAACCTGCTGTATAAGTGGGGCCCTACAGTAACCCAGAACCTAACCTGCTGTATAAGTGGGGCCCTACAGTAACCCAGAACCTAACCTGCTGTATAAGTGGGGCCCTACAGTAACCCAGAACCTAACCTGCTGTATAAGTGGGGCCCTACAGTAACCCAGAACCTAACCTGCTGTATAAGTGGGGCCCTACAGTAACCCAGAACCTAACCTGCTGTATAAGTGGGGCCCTACAGTAACCCAGAACCTAACCTGCTGTATAAGTGGGGCCCTACAGTAACCCAGAACCTAACCTGCTGTATAAGTGGGGCCCTACAGTAACCCAGAACCTAACCTGCTGTATAAGTGGGGCCCTACAGTAACCCAGAACCTAACCTGCTGTATAAGTGGGGCCCTACAGTAACCCAGAACCTAACCTGCTGTATAAGTGGGGCCCTACAGTAACCCAGAACCTAACCTGCTGTATAAGTGGGGCCCTACAGTAACCCAGAACCTAACCTGCTGTATAAGTGGGGCCCTACAGTAACCCAGAACCTAACCTGCTGTGTAAGTGGGGCCCTACAGTAACCCAGAACCTAACCTGCTATATAAGTGGGGCCCTACAGTAACCCAGAACCTAACCTGCTGTGTAAGTGGGGCCCTACAGTAACCCAGAACCTAACCTGCTATATAAGTGGGGCCCTACAGTAACCCAGAACCTAACCTGCTGTGTAAGTGGGGCCCTACAGTAGCCCAGAACCTAACCTGCTGTATAAGTGGGGCCCTACAGTAGCCCAGAACCTAACCTGCTCTGTAAGTGGGGCCCTACAGTAACCCAGAACCTAACCTGCTGTATAAGTGGGGCCCTACAGTAGCCCAGAACCTAACCTGCTATATAAGTGGGGCCCTACAGTAACCCAGAACCTAACCTGCTGTGTAAGTGGGGCCCTACAGTAGCCCAGAACCTAACCTGCTGTATAAATGGGGCCATACAGTAGCCCAGAACCTAACCTGCTGTATAAGTGGGGCCCTTCAGTAGCCCAGAACCTAACCTGCTGTGTAAGTGGGGCCCTACAGTAGCCCAGAACCTAACCTGCTGTATAAGTGGGGCCCTACAGTAGCCCAGAACCTAACCTGCTGTGTAAGTGGGGCCCTACAGTAACCCAGAACCTAACCTGCTGTATAAGTGGGGCCCTACAGTAGCCCAGAACCTAACCTGCTGTATAAATGGGGCCCTACAGTAGCCCAGAACATAACCTGCTGTATAAGTGGGGCCCTACAGTAACCCAGAACATAACCTGCTGTATAAGTGGGGCCCTACAGTAACCCAGAACCTAACCTGCTGTATAAGTGGGGCCCTACAGTAGCCCAGAACCTAACCTGCTGTATAAGTGGGGCCCTACGGTAACCCAGAACCTAACCTGCTGTATAAGTGAGGCCCTGCAGTAGCCCAGAACATAACCTGCTGTATAAGTGGGGCCCTACAGTAACCCAGAACCTAACCTGCTGTATAAGTGGGGCCCTACAGTAGCCCAGAACATAACCTGCTGTATAAGTGGGGCCCTACAGTAACCCAGAACCTAACCTGCTGTATAAGTGGGGCCCTACAGTAGCCCAGAACCTAACCTGCTGTATAAGTGGGGCCCTACAGTAGCCCAGAACCTAACCTGCTGTATAAGTGGGGCCCTACAGTAACCCAGAACCTAACCTGCTGTATAAGTGGGGCCCTACAGTAGCCCAGAACCTAACCTGCTGTATAAGTGGGGCCCTACAGTAGCCCAGAACCTAACCTGCTGTATAAGTGGGGCCCTACAGTAGCCCAGAACCTAACCTGCTGTGTAAGTGGGGCCCTATAGTAGCCCAGAACCTAACCTGCTGTGTAAGTGGGGCCCTACAGTAGCCCAGAACCTAACCTGCTGTATAAGTGGGGCCCTACAGTAGCCCAGAACCTAACCTGCTGTGTAAGTGGGGCCCTACAGTAGCCCAGAACCTAACCTGCTGTGTAAGTGGGGCCCTACAGTAGCCCAGATCCTAACCTGCTGTGTAAGTGGGGCCCTACAGTAGCCCAGAATCTAACCTGCTGTGTAAGTGGGGCCCTACAGTAGCCCAGAACCTAACCTCCTGTGTAAGTGGGGCCCTACAGTAACCCAGAACCTAACCTGCTGTTTAAGTGGGGCCCTACAGTAACCCAGAACCTAACCTGTTGTATAAGTGGGGCCCTACAGTAACCCAGAACCTAACCTGTTGTATAAGTGGGGCCCTACAGTAACACAGAACCTAACCTGCTGTATAAGTGGGGCCCTACAGTAACCTAGAACCTAACCTGCTGTGTAAGTGGGGCCCTACAGTAACCCAGAACCTAACCTGCTGTATAAGTGGGGCCCTACAGTAACCCAGAACCTAACCTGCTGTATAAATGGGGCCCTACAGTAACCCAGAACCTATCCTGCTGTATAAGTGGGGCCCTACAGTAGCCCAGAACCTAACCTGCTGTATAAGTGGGGCCCTACAGCAACCCAGAACCTAACCTGCTGGATAAGTGGGGCCCTACAGTAGCCCAGAACCTAACCTGCTGTATAAGTGGGGCCCTACAGTAACCCAGAACCTAACCTGCTGTATAAGTGGGGCCCTACAGTAGCCCAGAACCTAACCTGCTGTATAAGTGGGGCCCTACATTAGCCCAGAACCTAACCTGCTGTATAAGTGGGGCCCTACAGTATCCCAGAACCTAACCTGCTGTGTAAGTGGGGCCCTACAGCAACCCAGAACCTAACCTGCTGGATAAGTGGGGCCCTACAGTAGCCCAGAACCTAACCTGCTGTATAAGTGGGGCCCTACAGTAACCCAGAACCTAACCTGCTGTATAAGTAGGGCCCTACAGTAACCCAGAACCTGACCTGCTGCATAAGTAGGGCCCTACAGTAGCCCAGAACCTAACCTGCTGTATAAGTGGGGCCCTACAGTAACCCAGAATCTAACCTGCTCTATAAGTGGGGCCCTACAGTAACCCAGAGCCTAACCTGTTGTATAAGTAGGGCCCTAAAGTAACCCAGAACCTAACCTGGTGTATAAGTGGAGCCCTACAGTAGCCCAGAACCTAACCTACTGTATAAGTGGGGCCCTACAGTAACCCAGAACCTAACCTGCTATGTAAGTGGGGCCCTACAGTAGGCCAGAACCTAACCTGCTGTATAAGTGGGGCACTGCAGTTGCCTGGAACCTAACCTGCTGTTTAACTGGGGCCCTACAGTAACCCAGAACCTAATCTGCTGTATAAGTGGGGCCCTACAGTTGCCTGGAACCTAACCTGCTGTATAAGTGGGGCCTCTTCAAGGGGGGCTCCTTGGCGTGGTGAAGAGGCTCTTGGTCTGAGGAATTAGCCCTGTCGGTCTTCTTCCTCAGACCGAACCTAATTACCCCCCATTCTCCCCTCCCCTATCCCATCCTCCCCATCCTCCCCTTTTTCCATTCCTCCTCCTCCTCCTCACCCCTCCCTTTTGCCCTTCCTCTTTTTAGCCTTCGTGATTTCTCCCACAGGCGCGCTAGTTCCTAGGTAGGGGAAAGGACACCGGGGTCGATCCCATTCCGTTGAGGTTTCTTGGCGGTGGCGTAGTTTGCCGTGGAATCTGGATTGCCTAGGGATGTCCCGATCCCTCTCCGGTATCCCGGAGTAGCTTTGGGTGTCTTTTGGGCGACGGGTGTATCTCTGGAAGCCACCTTTCGGATTCCGGGGGTGGTGGCTGAAGGAGGTATGCTTTGTGGCGGATATCCGGCCGCCCTCTCTTTTGTCCACCGAGGTAGCTCGGCAGATGTGAGGTTGCTATCCCGGATTGCTGGTTTACTGGCATGAAGGGTAGGGTATGGCACGGGTTCCATGCTGCATCTGCGCTACTAGCGGTGTCGAGTCCTCTTGGGCGCGGAGGGAGATTTCCGGCCCTTTCATTCCTCCTGGGAACTATTCCTCCCCGCTCCCCCCTTTTTTTATTCTTTTTTTTGTTTTTATTTTCTTTTCTTCTTTCTTTTTTTTTCTTAAAAACAAAAAGCAAAGGAGTAACCTAACCATGGCAGCCCTAGTCCATGAAACCACTACCCCCGGGCCCCTTCTTGATACCGCACCCCATTCTGACCCTGCCTTGTGTTTAGACCACTCTTCGGACACTCCTGATGCCCCTGTACCTCTTGCTGGTGCTGTTTCCTCACCCGCTTCAGGTACCGGGGCTTCGACTGACTCCTTCGATTTGTCTGAACTCCGCTCTCCTTTGACTATGCTTCCGGCTTCTCCCTCTACGGTAAGGCAATTTTCGAATCGCCCACCCATTTCATGCCGGACCAACTCCGGTCCTACTCCTAAACGCCAACGTCAATCTCCTGATGATGCTCCGTCGTTACCTTCCCATTCTACTCGGAAACGACCGACACGTCAAGCACTCCCTCTCCACGCTCAGTTTCGGACCACACAATGGACTAAATTCTTTACTTTAAGACCAACTTCTTCTTCTGCCTACCTTTCTGACCATAGTATTGCCAAAGCGCTCCTGCGTCATGTTGGCAGAGATATTTCATTTCACGCTCTCAAGAGCGGTACGCGCATCGTCACTGTCCAGAATGCTACCCAAGCTCATGATCTTTCTCTCCTTTCGAATATCGATACTACTCCTATCACTATTGAAAAACATCTTTCTCTCAATTCTTGTAGTGGTACTGTCATTCTGCCCCATACCATAGTCCAACAGAATTTCCAGTCATGTGGCAATGACATTTTTGAACAGCTGGAACTCCAGGATCTCCCAATCCTCAAAGTAGACACTTATGTCCTTCCTGCCCGGGGGCGGAGACGTTACCCTTGCAATGTGGCTCGTTTAACTTTTGACAGCCGAGAACTCCCGTCCTCTGTATATGTCGCGGGACATCGGTTACAAGTTCGAAAGGTGATACCTACACCGCAACAATGTAGAAATTGCTGGCGTTTTGGTCACCCAGCGAAATATTGCAGATCTATGGCCGAATGCCCAGTCTGTGGTGCCGACAACCATTCTAATACATCTTGCAGTCAACCTCCATCTTGCCTTAATTGTAATGAAGCTCACCCTTCGTACTCCCGCCGTTGCCAGGTCTACTTAAATGAACGTGAAATCCGTTGCCTCAAAGAGGCAGAAGGTCTCCCTTATGCTATGGCAGTTACTCATCTCCGCCTCCAAGGGAGACTACCCCGTGTTTCTTATTCTCGTGTTTCCAAACATCCCCCCACTTCTGGGGTCCCATCTTCTGCAGCCTCCTCTGTTGTTACCCCTCCCATAGCCATTACGGCATCTAATCCTTTTGCTGTCCTTGGCTCTGACGTCCCGACTACAACTCAGTCTGTTCTCACATCTTCGCGTCCTTCCTCACAAGCCCCAGTATCGACAAGACCTCGTACGACACCTAATACCAATCGCCCCTCTACTCAGAAGTCCAAAAAATCCACATTGCTCAAATCTTCTTTGCCCCTTCCTTCCCTTCTTCCACCTCCACACGTTACCTTCCCAGTCTCTGTACCTAGTTCTTCCCCTCTCTCTGGCTCTATTACAAGTGTGGAGATTCACCCTCCTCCTCGTACTATGCCTTCCACCCCCGTCCCCTCCCAAGTTTCTCCCTCTTCTGTCACCTCCCAGGTTTCTACCTCTTCTGTCCCCCCCCACACTTCATCTCCAGTCCCTTACACTTTTCCCTCCCCCTCTACTTTGGTACAGTCCATTACTGTCCCAATCTTTACTCACCCTCCTCCTCCTATCTCCAATATGGTTTCCCATACATCTTTGAATTCAGAAACACTTGAAGCCATTTCAGAATATATTGCAGAGACTAAACCTTCAATGGACACTGATTCACTTCCTGTTCCTTCTCTTCCCTCTCCTCCATCTTCACAACCCCATTCTTCGCAACGCTCCGTTCCTTCGCTACTTGAACATCTTCCAATGCCACCACACGTTGACTTTTCTAACCCCTCTAGTCCGTAGGTGCCTTTACCTACAGATTCCTGATATTTTCTTCATCGCCAATCATGGCCTATTTACAGTGGAATATCCGCGGCCTCAGGGGTAATCGGGGTGAGCTTCAGATGTTGCTTTCCAGGTTTTCCCCTGTTGGTGCTTGCTTACAAGAACCAAAATTACACTCGGCTGTTTTCCATCCTATCTCAGGCTATAATTTATTGTATTCTTCGGATCCTTTCTCAGATGGGACCTTTAATGAAAGTGCCCTTCTTCTACGCAATGATATTCCGTACTGTCAACTATTTGTCCATACCTCGCTGCATTACACTGCAGCCCGTATCCACTTGAATAAGTGGTTTACAATATGTTCTTTATATCTCTCTCCTTCTCGAGCATTTTCTATCCCAGACTTTGCCTTTCTTGTTTCATCCTTACCACCACCACTTCTGTTACTTGGTGATTTTAATGCCCACCATTTCCTCTGGGGGGGGTCTCATTGTGACTCACGTGGCATTCAGTTGGAGGCTTTTCTTGCCTCTCACCCCCTCCATGTTTTAAATACGGGTACTCCCACCCATTTTGATCCTCGTACTCATACTCTCTCTTGCATCGATCTATCAGTCTGCTCTTCCTCCACTGCACTAGACTTCACCTGGTCTGTTCTACCAGACTTACATGACAGCGATCATTTTCCGATCATTCTTACTTCTCCTTACTATTCACCACCTTCCCGTAGCCCTCGCTGGCAATTTGATCGGGCAAATTGGGATCTTTACTCACACCTCACTGCTTTTAGTGAGGTTCCTTCTTCATCCTCCATTGATGAGCTCCTACACATCTTCTCGACATCAGTTTATACCGCAGCTTCTCATTCTATACCCCAAACCTCAGGCAGGCATTCTCAGAAGTGCGTGCCTTGGTGGTCTCCTGCTTGTGCTCGTGCAGTACGTTTGAAACGTGCTGCATGGGGCAGGTACCGGTACAATAGAACCGCTGAGAGACTTGTTGATTTTAAGCAGAAGCGTGCGATCGCTCGCCGTGTCATCCGTGAAGCTAAACGCACTTGTTGGCGAGACTATGTTTCCACCATCACCTCTGCTTCTTCTATGAGTGCAGTCTGGAAAAAAGTGAGGAAATTGAGTGGTAAATACTCTCCTGACCCGGCTCCTGTTCTACGGGTAACTGGTGTTGATATAGCAAACCCTCTCGACGTTGCCATTGAACTTGGCACACATCTGGTCCGTATTTCCCGAGGGCTCCATCTATGCCCCTCGTTTCTTTCCTCAAAGTCTGCCAGAGAGTTAGTACCCTTGGACTTTTCTTCTCTCGGAGAAGAACAGTATAATGTGCCTTTTACACTTCAAGAACTGGAGGCAACGCTCTCAGCTTGCCGATCATCGGCAGCTGGGCCTGATGACATTCATATTCGTATGTTACAACATTTACATCGGTCAGCCCTTGTAGTCCTCTTACACCTCTTCAATCTTATTTGGGCACAAGGAGTTCTTCCCCAGCTGTGGAAATCTGCCATTGTTCTCCCTTTCCGCAAACCGGGTACTACAGGACATGATGCCTCCCACTATCGCCCCATCACTCTTACAAGTGCAGTTTGCAAAGTGATGGAACGCCTCGTAAATCGACGTTTAATGTGGTATTTAGAGACTCGCAACAGTCTCTCCGCTAGTCAATATGGCTTTCGTAAGGGTCGTTCTACCATAGACCCCTTACTACGCTTGGATACGTATGTTCGTAATGCCTTTGCGAATAATCACTCAGTTATTGCCATATTTTTCGACCTTGAGAAGGCATATGACACAACTTGGAGGTATAATATTTTGGCCCAGGCCCATTCCTTAGGCCTCCGAGGCAATCTACCATCCTTCCTTAAGAACTTTTTAACTGACAGACATTTCCGTGTTCGAGTCAATAATGTTCTTTCCCCGGACTTCGTCCAAGCTGAAGGTGTCCCTCAGGGATGTGTTCTAAGCACAACACTTTTTCTCCTTGCTATAAATGATTTGGCCTCTGTTCTTCCACCCAATATTTGGTCATCACTCTATGTTGATGACTTCGCTATTGCTTGTGCAGGCGCTGACTGTCACCTTATTGCAGTTTCTCTCCAGCATGCGGTCGACCGTGTTTCCACTTGGGCCACCACACATGG